>NW_024722227.1:27283893-27334109 GCF_018991925.1 Homarus americanus
GCCAGGTGTCCGTAAATACCTGTTGTGTTTATAAAGGTGCCTTATACCTGTGAAGAATACCTGTTGTGTTTATAAAGGTGCCAGGTGCCTGTGAATAATACCTGTTGTGTTTATAAAGGTGCCAGGTGCCTGTGAATAATACCTGTTGTGTTTATAAAGGTGCCAGGTGTCCGTAAATACCTGTTGTGTTTATAAAGGTGCCTTATACCTGTGAAGAATACCTGTTGTGTTTATAAAGGTGCCAGGTGCCTGTGAATAATACCTGTTGTGTTTATAAAGGTGCCAGGTGCCTGTGAATAATACCTGTTGTGTTTATAAAGGTGCCAGGTGTCCGTAAATACCTGTTGTGTTTATAAAGGTGCCTTATACCTGTGAAGAATACCTGTTGTGTTTATAAAGGTGCCAGGTGCCTGTGAATAATACCTGTTGTGTTTATAAAGGTGCCAGGTGTCTGTGAATAATACCTGTTGTGTTTATAAAGGTGTCAGGTGCCTGTGAATAATACCTGTTGTGTTTATAAAGGTGCCAGGTGTGCGTTAATACCTGTTGTGTTTATAAAGGTGCAGTCATAGGGTAACAAAATGGTGAAATAACACAGACGGTCAAGCAAATAAATTGAGATATCGATAAACAATGAGTGAAGGACGGACAGACAGACAGACAGACAGACAGGCAGGCAGAAAGACAGACAGACAGACAGACAGACAGGCAGCAATATGTCAGGTTAGTATTTTACATATTTCTTTAAATTTCGTACAACTATTTAGTAATATTTTCATTAACGCAAAACTTATGAAAAAATTAAAAACTTGTATTAAATCATGATCAGGGTGTCTACTGGCCAGACAAAACAAAATTCCCTTGTTTTTCCAGGTTTTCCAGGTTTTCCAGGTGTAAATTTGAGGTTTGCAATAATATGTATATAATGTTGGGAAATTTAAAAATTACATATATGTATAGGATATTAATCAAGAAATTTAAGACCCTCTTGGGATCCACCCCGAGCCAATCTGACCGAAAAAAAAATTATTATACAGCTATGAATTAAAGTATTAAAGTATGTACCTGTGATGTAATCTTAGTCTAGATACTAGTTACAGAAAGCTGTCAGAATCCCATTATTCTCGTTAATTTTCTTAATTTTTTTTCCACTTTACATACATAAATTCCTCCTCAGATTCCCATGATTCACGTGGGTCGATCTGGACGCTCCAAAAAAGCCATAACTCTGGCAAAAAACAAAGCATCAAACACCTGATCCACTTATATGACTCGTGATAAATATATGGAATAATCCACTTAAATAAAGTCACTTAATTATAAGAATAATTCATCTCTGATAATACTAATGGCAGAGTTAGTTGGTATAACCTGTAATATTTCGTTATTTGATAACTAACATGAAATATGATAGTTACACAAATAATTCAGTTATTGGAGTGGACTATTTACTGGAATTTGTACATCATTAATTTATGGTAAGATTGCTGTCAAAATAACAGTATTTTGAAGTTGTAATTCACATAAAATTTCAGGTTTATCTTTAAAATTTCTCGAATTTTCCAGGTTTTCCAATCCAGTAGACACCCTGATGATAGTTGTCTCTGTATGTATGTATGTATGTATGTATGAGTATGCACACATAATACAGGCAGGTTTGTATTCATGTGTGTATTTACCCAGGAAGATGAGGCAATCTCCAACACACCTGAACTCTAGAATGTCCTCAGGTTTAATTAAGACATAATGCTACGAGTTTCCTTAAAAACTTGTGCCAGAAGGCTTAGTACACACGCTGAGGGAGTAGGGTGAGGGAGAGGTGGGAGGTGAGGGGGATGGTCAGGGAAGCTGTGGAGAGGTGAGGGTGTTAGAAGGAAGCTTTATTTATTATTATTATTTATTTGTTTAATTAATTTCTTCATCACTCTTACTAATATTATAATTATTGCTATTATCTTTTTTGTCTTTTTTTTACAAAGTTAAAAATAAAATAAAAAGCTAGATCTGTAATACCGTTTTGTGAGCTAATTACCTGATTGGCCAGAACACCTGTGATAAGCACCTGTATTGACCCCACCTGTTATTTATGGGGTTAAGAGCTCGACACCTGTGCTTAATATATCAGCCTTAATTAATCCGGATACCTGGTTATGAGCGTTCTTGTCAGGTAAGTGTGAGGAGTTTTTGAAGGCTAGAGTTAATGAAGGCAGATGTGTGTGTGTGTGTGTGTTCATACTGTATATATGTGATTATGTGAACTGTGTTTATATATGTATGTGTATAAATTTTATGTATGCGTCTCTAATAATTCAAGTTTTACATATGACTTCCCATAGTACTCCTTCTGCTGGTACTTCTGCTGCCACTACTGCAGCCAACGCTTCCTATATCGCTGTTAAGTGCTGACAATGCCGTTAGTATCACCCAAAGCACAACGTTGACTGCCGTTCCTACTGCAATTTGCATCTGCAGCAACACCTCTGGTTACTAGTATAACAGATGCTATTGTGGTGGTGATGGTGTTGACTCTCTCTCTCTCTCTCTCTCTCTCTCTCTCTCTCTCTCTCTCTCACTCTCTCTCTCTCTCTCTCTCTCTCTCTACACACAAAACTCGGGACCATTACAGCCACATGCACACACTCTCATAAGCTCACTCTCTAGTACACACAGCCTCGCTCTTTGTCTCACGGGAGTAATTTTCACCGGAGAAAGGGACGTATAGAAAGCTTGACGAGGAAAGTTTGAAAGCGAGAGAGAAAGCAATAGAGAGAGAGAGAGAGAGAGAGGGAATACAGGGAGTGAAAATAAAATGAGCTGTGGGATATTTAGACTAATTGAAGTCAGATTTGATGACAGAGATGTGTGTGTGTGTGTGTGTGTGTGTGTGTGTGTGTGTGTTGATGTGATTTAAATTTGGGGGTGATTCTGACGTTTGGATTCGATATAATGATAATGATAATGATAATGATGATGATGATAATGATGATGATGATGATGATGATGATGGATAAATTAACCTAACTTAACCTAAGAAATCATCATTACCGTCATTAAAACCTACATTAAAAGATAAACAACACACACACACACACACACACACACACACACACACACACACACACACACACACAGGACTATAAAAACAAACATAATCAAAACACAGGTTAAAATAACTCATTAACATACAACACTGCGTCCAATAATTACCTACATAACAAAAATAATACTGCCCTTCATTACAATAATTCCACCTGATTGGTTAAAATTTACGTACGAATCATTGACGTCAAATAAAAAGGCATTAGTGATGTTAATTAACTGCAAATCCCTGATCACTTTAAACATTATTGCTGATGAACGTAATTACCGTAATTAAATATTTGGTAATTCAGGTGTTATTTGTGGAAAGTATAGAGGTTTATTTAAGATAGGTGAGATAGGAGAGATAGGAGAGATAGGAGAGATAATAGTGTTTATCTTATGCTGTTTGTGTGGGAGATATTGTTTGGGTCTGGGGTTAGGTTAGGTTAGGAAATGGGTTTATATGGTTGGTTAAACTCCTGATCCCTTACCCTTTATCAGCTCTTAGATAATCCTCTACCCCCCTAAATCACCCTTTAAATCAGCCCCTTAATCACCCCTATTTCCTTCGACCTCACACCCACCCTTTGAATTGGTCATAAATACCTCTTATGGCCACTTAATTCCCCTGAAAGGAAGGAAGGAAGGAAGGAAAACAAAACAGACAAACAAACCACACACACACACCTATCCTCAGCCCGGACATCTTCCTGCTTCATTATCCCCACAGTCTTTTTAACTCATTCTCAATTATCCTCACTCCTACCCCTACACTCTCTCCTCCTCCTCCTCCCCTCCCTCCTCCTCCTCCTCCTCTTCCTCCCTCCCTTCTCCTCCTCCCCTCTTCTTCCTCTCTCTCTCTCCCCACCTCAATAACCAGTTAGCCGTAAACGGAACAATCACTGTTATTGTTCCGGCAAAGAGAGAGAGAGATAGAGGGAAGGACAAGTTCTTCCCACTTGGCTGAGTTTGACGTCTCGACTCGGTAAGGTAAGAGAGAGAGAGAGAGAGAGAGAGAGAGAGAGAGAGAGAGAGAGAGAGAGAGAGAGAGAGAGAGAGTAATAATAATAATAATAATAATAATAATAATAATAATAATAATAATAATAATAATAATTAACGGCTTACTGAAAGAGCATGACAAAGGAAGGCTAAAATATACAGTTACATAATTGAGGAATGGGTCTCTTGATTGACAAATAATATACAAGTAACATAAGTGATACAAATATGATATAAAATAACTAGGTGGGGAGAAGGTCATACTGCAGCGCATTTCAACATAGTGACAGTGCAAAAGGTAAGATTAACTGGGAGTGAATACATTGGTTGATTACGAGTTGTTGATAATTTTTACAATGGTTGAGACTGGGCTGTTCTTATAGCGATCAGAACGTACTCGCACGGACTGGATGCGGTTGTGGTGTCGAACAGAAATTCTCGGACGAGGGATCTCGGGTGGTAGTAGGAGCCGGTGTCGAGGATGTTGCAGAAGCTTCTCACCAAATTTCCAGATGAGGTCGTGGTGATGGTCAGAGAGAGCCGAGAGGGTCAGTGTGTTGAGCGCTTCTTGATGTGTGGAGTAGGAAGGGGAGAGAATAATCTTGCATGCCCTCTTTTGCACTTTTTAATGCGTTTACATTGTGTGGCATTTAGGGAGGAGCATCAGGCAGGGGAGGCATAGGTGAGCTTGGGAAGTATGAATGTTGAGTAAACACTGAGGAGCTCGGACGCAGGAATTCCGTGGGTCTTGAGTCAGAGGAGGAGGTGGAGACGAAAACTGGAGGATTTGACAACTTCACTGACGTGTGGTTTCCAATTTAGTTTGTTATTTATAGTGACGCCGAGGAACTTAGTGGAGTCCACAACCTGGAGTGTGTTGGAGCCTAAAGTAATGGAAGGGGTTGGGACAAGGTCGGGGGGAGATGTTGATGTGCATAACCATGGTCTTGGTATGGTTGATGGTGACGTGGTTGTTGGTGGCCCAATTTTGGAGACTTCAATAAATCCTGGAGGGCGGTATAGTCGGGAGCAAAAGTGTTGACACTGATCCCAATGGTGGAGTCGTCGACATATTACCAGCGAGCAGTGGTTTCTTTTAGGGCATCATTGATGAGCATAAGGAAGCAGAGCGGTTCCATCTTGGAGACAACCCCTCGGAAGCATACGGCTTGGCGTCGGTCATTAAGGAAGTCTGTAAGCCATGGTATAAGACTTCTTCGAAACCCGAGGTCGATAGCTTTGTTGATGATTCAATTGTGGTCGACTATGTCAAATGTTTGCTGAAGTCGATGAAGGCGACAGCTACAGACGTCTTTCGTTTCTCCAGATGGAGGTATATGTAGTCGAGAAAGCCGACAAGATAGTGAGTGGTGGAGGAAGTTTTCATATTGCCAAATTGCTGAGGATCTATAGCGCCTGCAACATCAGCATAGGCCCAGTCAAACACGAAACTTTCACAGATTAAGCTGGGTATTGGGGTGATGGCAATGGGTCGTAGCTCATTTAAGGATTGTGGGCTGGTTGACTTGGGCACTGGTGACACATATGAGGTCTTCCAGTCAGCTGGGCATCTTATTGACTGAGGGAAGCATTGGTGATGGAGCAGAGGGGTTTAGCAAGCTCCGGTGAGAAATCCTTGAAGAGTTTCATTGGTAAGTCAATGGGGGTGGTGGAGCGCTTTAACTTCAGTTTGTCCAGACGTTTTGCTACTTCAAATTCTTCTACTAAGTCAGTGGGAGAGGGGGCTGGTAGGTAAGCAGGGAGACTGGTTGTGTCAAGTGAGATGGCTAAGGAAGAGGAGGGGGTGTGTCTTATTGTTTAGTCCACAGAGTTCTTTAAGCTTACCATACCACTGACTGATGTTGGTCTGCTTCAGGTGTTGCAGCTTGGTTGGGTAATGGGACTTCTTTGCAGTGCGTGTGTGTGTGTGTGAGTGAGGGTGGAAGGGAGGGAGGGATGGAGGGAGGTAGTGATGAATAAATGGATGGTTGGGGAAAGAAAAACACACACACACACACACACACACACACACACACACACACACACACACACACACTGGCACAAACTGGCACACATACACTTCACATGCCGAACGCAATAAAATCCCACATGTTTTCCACTCTCCCTGTGATACTATTGACCTATGTTGGTATTGCATTCTCTCCCTTCCCCCTCCCCTTCCTCTCCCTTCCCCCTCCCCTTCCTCTCCCACCCCCTTCTCTCCCTCACTCCCCACACCCTTCTTTCTCCTCCCAGTCCCTACCCTTCCTTTGCTGACCTGACCTGACCTGACCTCACCTCACCTGAAAGCTTGTTATTAGTGTTAAATGATTAATTATATCTATCTAGTTACACATTACGGGTTCCAGATTTTCACTTTCCTCCTCCAGATTTTGTCCTTCCAACCCTTATAATTCCTTAATCCTTACGGTTATTCCATACCTGCCCAGGCTTCCAGATTTCGCGGTCCAGATTCCAAATTTCACAGTCCAGATTTAATACCTGAAGCCCTACAGTTATTCCATACCTTCTTTGACATCCAGATTTTACAGTCCCGATTGCAGATTTTGGGTCATATCCCCTTGAGGTCGGCCGCAAGTCCCTTACTGACGAGCCCTTATAAATATTGAATCACCAGATGCAAATGACAGTAACTGAGGGAAGCTCGACCTCCACTTACTCCTCCTCCACTACCATCACCTCCACTTTCTCCTCCTCCACCATCATCACCTCCACTTTCTCCTCCTCCACTACCATCACCTCCACTTTCTCCTCCTCCACTACCATCACCTCCACTTTCTCCTCCTCCACCATCATCACCTCCACTTTCTCCTCCTCCACTACCATCACCTCCACTTTCTCCTCCTCCACTACCATCACCTCCACTTTCTCCTCCTCCACTACCATCACCTCCACTTTCTCCTCCTCCACCATCATCACCTCCACTTTCTCCTCCTCCACTACCATCACCTCCACTTTCCCCCTCCTTCTCCTATTCTACTCTTCACTTTCATCTATCCTCCACTCTCCGTCCTCCATCTTTATCCCTTTCCTCCACCTATTCCATCCTTTATTCTTCACTCTTATCCCTTCCATCCACCCATTCCACCCTCCATCTTCGTCACTCCTCTCTAAAATAAATAATAATGGTTGCCCCTCGTGTTACGAAGATGGCCGGCCCAAAGGCCACCTAGGTGTGAATTTGTTTAAGGTGTAGAAGCTGTCGCCAACACAACAACCACACCCTGAGTTAATGAGCTGCATGACCCAGTGCTTAGGGTGTAGAAGCTGTCGCCAACACAACAACCACACCCTAAGTTAACTAGCTGCATGACCCAGTGTTTAAGGTGTAGAAGCTGTCGCCAACACTACAACCACCTAAGTTAGCCATGACAGTGTTTGGGTGAAGCCCCAACTAACAACCACACCCTAAGTTAACAGGCTGCTGCATGACCCAGTGTTTAAAGGTGTAGAAGCTGTCGCCAACACAACAACCACACCCTAAGTTAACGAGCTGCATGACCCAGTGTTTAAGGTGTAGAAGCTGTCGCCAACACAACAACCACACCCTGAGTTAACAGCTGCATGACCCAGTGTTTAAGGTGTAGAAGCTGTCGCCAACACAACAACCACACCCTGAGTTAACGAGCTGCATGACCCAGTGTTTAGGGTGTAAAGCTGTCGCCAACACAACAACCACACCCTAAGTTAACAGCTGCATGACCCAGTGTTTAAGGTGTAGAAGGTGTCGCCAACACAACTGCCACACCCTAAGATAACGAGCTGCATGACCCAGTGTTTAAGGTGTAGAAGCTGTCGCCAACACAACAACCACACCCTGAGTTAACGAGCTGCATGACCCAGTGTTCAAGGTGTAGAAGCTGTCGCCAACACAACAACCACACCCTAAGTTAACGAGCTGCATGACCCAGTGTTTAAGGTGTAGAAGCTGTCGCCAACACAACAACCACACCCTAAGTTAATGAGCTGCATGACCCAGTGTTCAAGGTGTAGAAGCTGTCGCCAACACAACAACCACACCCTGAGTTAATGAGCTGCATGACCCAGTGTTTAAGGTGTAGAAGCTGTCGCCAACATAACAACCACACCCTGAGTTAATGAGCTGCATGACCCAGTGTTTAAGGTGTAGAAGCTGTCGCCAACACAACAACCACACCCCGAGTTAATGAGTTGCATGACCCAGTGTTTAGGGTGTAGGCGCTTTCGCCAACACAACAACCACACCCTAAGTTAACTAGCTGCATGACCCAGTGTCAAGGAATAGTCCGAGAAGACCGGACAACTCGCCAACTGCACTGGCTAACCATTACCCCGGAACACGATCCACAAATTGAGTAACATCCAGGTTCCCAATTACTGCTGGGTAGACAGAGGCAAATGTCGTAAAGCAACTTACCCATAGTTTCACCCTGCCCGAGGATCGAACTCGGGTCCGCCGTTTGCTGGGCGAGCATACTGACCACTACACCACAAGTCGCCACCCGTCTCTACACCCATCTTCACTAAATACCCCCTCATTTACCTCCACCAATTACACCCACCAACAATCACCCCCAGCAACAATCACCCCACCATCAATCACCCCCAGAGCCAATCACCCCACCATCAATCACCCCCAGAGCCAATCACCCCACCATCAATCACCCCCACCACCAATCACCCCCACAATCAACAATAAAGACACACAACGTGTGTGTACATAAAGGAGCCGCTGGTGTGTACAAAGTAAATACACACATGTATAAGCTCATGGTAAGCACGCAACCGTGAACGTTTATGGGTTACGTGTATACATATACCATCATGTGTATGTTTGATAGGCACACAAGGGGTATAGGTACACACAGATATACTTTCACGATATGTAAATAGACTTGCACGCACAGACAAACGTACATGTATGTACTGTATATCATTTGTTTTAGGATACCACACCTACTATTTTGCTGTCACTCGGAATCGAGCTATGATATAATGATATGAGTTATTAGGAATGTCACATAGGTTGGTGAGTTCTGGGGTGACTAAAGAGGCCGATACTGGACCGGCAGTGTCGATCACAGATGTTGCACATGTGGAGGGCTACATCTAGTGCGGGACGGGCGGTGGCAGCTTCTTTCCGGCGCTGACGCTTGTCTGCCTCGTTATGCAGTCGGGCTAATTCGAAGGTATTGACACCTCGTGTGGTGCTCCTCCAAGCGTTACGGTGTGGAGTAATCGTCTCCCGGGTGAGGGGGTCGATTTGGAAGTTTTCAGGTTTGTCTTAAGACAATCCTTATACCTTTTCAGCTGCGCGCCAGCGTTACGTTTACTATCCGTTTGGTGACTGTAAAGTAGCTGCTTTGACAGTCTACTGTCGTCCATGCGGGTAACATGGCCAGTCCAGCATATTTGTTCATGGATAATGGTAGCCTCGATGCTCTTACACTTGGTGTCAAAGAAATAGTGGTATTTGTTCACTTGTATGCCCAGTGAACTCGGAGGATGGAACGTAGACTACGTTGGTGAAAGTTTTTGAGGTGCCTCCTGTATGTGACCCATGTCTCGCTGCCATTTAGCAGAGTGCGGAGGACCACGCTCGATATACGTGTAACTTTTGTAGATAATTTCGGCTCCCTAGAGCTGAAGACACGGTTTCGGAGTCTGCCAAAGGCTTGAGATGCACATCTGATCCGATGGTGAATCTCTTCATCGATGTCGCGGTGGTGGACAGGTGGGAACCGAGATACCGAAAGTGGGTAACATTAGAGAGGGCAGTACAGTTAAGCTGGATGGATGGTAGAGGTGTGGCTGAACCAGGGCAGGCTGAAGAGAATCTGAGTCTTACATACATTCACCTCAAGGCCGAAGTGTGCATACGCATCTGCGTAGGTTTTCAGGATCTCCTGCAGGTCGAACTCAGTGTGAGCGAAAGGTGAGGTCGTCTGCATACTGAAGTTCAGTAATGGAAGCTGCCGACACCTTTGATCCTGCCTGGAGTTGTTTTATTTGAAAAGACCCTTCATCCGGTACCTGATGTCCACTCCGTCAGCTAGATTGCCAATGGCACGAATATGGAAGGCAGCCAAGAAAATGGAAAGGAGTTGGTGCCAGTACACACCCTTGTTTAACCCCTGTTTGGATGGGAAAGAACTCAGACTTGGTGTCATTGTGCAGGACACCGCCGTTCATGCTATCGTGAACTTGCCTCACAATTGCGATGAACTTTGGTGGGCAGTCAAAACGGCTGAGGGTCCACCAGAGGGCTTCCCTGTTGACCGAGTCGAAGACCTTGGTTAGGTCGATGTCTTCAGGTCACGACACTGTTCTCTGCACTTTTCCTGTATCTGGAGGGCATTAAAAATCATGTCAGTGGTGCCACGTGATGGTCTAAAGCCACATAGAGATTCTGGGAGGAAGTTTTGCGCCTCAGGAAGAAGTCTGTTTAGGAGGACTCGGGCGATAATCTTGCCAGCTATGGACAGCAGCGAAATACCCACGGTAGTTGCCACAGCCTGACTGGTCTCCCTTGTTCCTATAAATATTGAAAATGGAGGCGTCTTTAAGAGCTTGGGGGATTTCCTCCTTTTCCCATATATTCTCCAGGAGAGAGTGGAGACGGCAGGTTAGCAGAGGTCCTCCTGCTTTATACACCTCGGCTGGGATTCCCGCAGACCCTGAGGCTTTGTTATTTTTCATCTGTTTGATGTCAGTAGCTACCTCATCCAGGGATGGAGGATAGCTGAGTGGGTCAGCTCTGGATGTTCAGGGACCTGCTGGGTAGTCAGGACATCCATATTGGTGTTTCGGTTGAGCAGTGAATGGCAGTGCTCTTTCCAGTGCTGAAGGAGGCCTTCATCGTCTTTAATTATGGAGTTACCATCGGGTGAGCAGAGGGGGCCTGCACCACGACTAATTGGCACATAAAATGTTTTAGTGGAATTGAAAAATTTGCTCATCTTGTGCTGATCTGCAAATTTTTGTGTTTCACCTACTTTATTTTTAAACCAGTCGTTCTTTAGATTGTGAAGTTCCCGCTGGGCCACCGCTTTCTTCTTGCGGAAGATATCATCTTTGGTCCGAGACTGAGGGTTGTTCTGCCAGTCAGTTAAAGCAGCACGTTTATCATCGACGGGTACATTGATTGCCAGGTCATTTTCATCAAACCAGTCCTGGTGTATTCTTTCGATCTGGCCGAGGGTCTCTGCAGGTTTTTGTCATGACAGTGTTGAGAATATCCCATTCGGCACTGGGATTTGAGTTGTTTGTTGTCGAGTTGTTTATCAGCCCATGCTCGAGCTGCTCTCTGAAAGCATGTGTACCGCTGGATCCTCCAGACGCTTAGTGTTAAAACCTCTTCTGGAGGCTTGTTGTCTTCGCCGTTTTGGGACGATGTGAAGTGAGAGCTTGGCTCTGACGAGCCGTTGATCAGTGTCGCACTGGTCTGAGCCACGCATGGCACGGGTTATGAGGACATCTCGGCGATCTTTTTCTCTGACAATGATGTAGTCAATGAGATGTCAGTGTTTGGATAGTGGATGTTGACACGAACCCCTGAGCTTGTCGGCGTGCCTAAACACCACACCACACACATCCACACCACACTACATCACACCACACCACACACATCCACACCACACTACACCACACCAAACACACACACACACACACACACACACACACACACGTTGTTTCATACTATACTCTAAAGTACTTACAGTAAAGGTAAGACGAAGGCAAACTTAAACACCATAAAAATTGCGACATACAAAAAACAAAAGATGAAAACAAAATCCTTATACAGAAATAATGTTTTTGTCATGTACTTTGAGATGACGTCACTGTGGGTTTGATCAGGTGCGCGAAGTAAGGTAATGTGTCTTAATGAGTGAGAGAAAGACAGAGAGAGAAAAAAGAGAATGATAACTGAAAGGGGAAATAGAATGGAGGAAGTGAAGTGTTACTGATAACTAGGGTGTGGAAAGATGAGTGATGATATAAACCACAAAACAGAGGAGGAAGGAGAGATAGGCGGAATGGATGAATAGAGAGAGAGAGAGATCGTGTGAAAAGGGGCGAATATATCCTCTCTCTCTCTCTCTCTCTCTCTCTCTCTCTCTCTCTCTCTCTCTCTCTCTCTCTCCTATTCTTACATCTATCCTTCACAACCACAAAATGAAAAGAGAAATCAACAAATAGGAGATGAAGAGAAAATAAAGACTAACACATAATAATAGAGAGAATAGAAAGAAACGAAAGGGAATAGCGGATAGAGGAAATAAATAACAGAGGTAAGAAAAGGTAAGGGAGAGGGAGAAGAAGAGGGAGAAGGAGAAAAAGACAGAAAGAAGACAGATAGAGACAAAGAAGGAAAGAGAAAGATTAAGAGAAAGAAAGAGAGACAAAGAATGAGAGAGAGAGACAAGAGAGAGAGGGGATTATCTTGTTTGAGATGTAAGGGAACCTAGAAGACGAAGTTGAAAGAGTATAAGTGATAAATGAGGAAGAGGGAGAGGAAGAAGAAGGAAGCAGGTTAAGGATAGATGAGGCGACAGGTGTAGGTAATCTAACCTAACCTAACCAAACCTAACTTACCCTACTACCCTAACATAACCTAACCTACCTTAACAAACACTCGCCTAACCTAACCAAACCAAACCAAACCTAACCAACTCCTAACCTAACCTGTAACCTAACTTACCCTAACCTACCCTATCCAAACCTACCTTAACAAACACTCGCCTAACCTAACCAAACCAAACCTAACCAACTCCTAACCTACCCTAACATAACCTAACCTACCCTAACAAACACTCGCCTAACCTAACCAAACCTAACCAACTCCTAACCTAACCTAACCTACCCTAACAAACATTCACCTAACCTAACCAAACCACACAAAATACCTTAACAAAATATAAACAGTAACACCAAATGAATAACAAAACTGAATAAATAATTATACACGACAAAGATTATAGAATAACAAGTGAATAACAGAATACATTAATGATCATTACATAAATGTTTGGAGAGGAAAGTTACCGTAAAAAAAAAATAATAATAATAATGTGTTCATGTAAGGATGTGGCTTGTAGGGGCGTTAAGTCAAGTAACTATTTACAGTTTTGTGGTTCTGACAGTGTGTGCAGTGTGGAGTATGATTTGTCAGTGATGGGATGAGTGATAATTTAACCCCTTGAGTATGATGATTTAACTTCTTTAGTATGACATTTTTAACCCCTTGAGTATGATGATTTTGACCATGTGTGTATCATGAGTTTAACCCCTTGAGTATGATGAATCACTCCATTAAGTATGATGAATTTAACCCTCTAAGTATGATGAGTCAACCCCTTGAGCAAGATAATTTTAACCCTTTGAGTATGATGAATTAACCACGAGTACTCTGACCTAACCCCTTTAGTACGATTAGTTAACCCTTTGAGTAAGATTACAAAAACCCCTTGAGTACGATATCTTAAAGGTGGGCGGTGGACGAGGGTATATAGCGCTCACCTATTGTCCTAAAGGTGACTGGTTTAAGCAGGGAACACTCTCCTAACCACCTCCCCACACACGTAACCTAACTTAACAGAGACAGACAGACAGACAGACAGAGACAGACAGAAAGAGACAGGCAAATATAAAACACCCAATTTATATATATACATACATATAACTATAAATATACATATAAACATACATATATATATTTCGTCTACACACATTGTTCTCTATGTATAAATGTTTACTCAAACACGATTTCCACTTAGGGTTTTTCACGGTGTTTTATATTCGAGGTTGACAGGGAGGAAATCTCAAAAACATATATATATTCGCTTCGGGAAATAAAATATAGGGCTAAAATTTCTAGGCGATAAAGTCAAGTGTAAATTGCCACTGACAGCTGACCACCTGGGAAATATCGCTGGAAATGAGAGAGAGAGAGAGAGAGAGAGAGAGAGAGAGAGAGAAGAGAGAAAGAGATATATAGTGTGAGAAATACTAATGAGTGTAGTCAGGATATTTGTCTAATGACTCGTTCAATTGACAGCTCTCATTAACCCCCCCACTTAACTCACCTGCCTCGTCTGTCTGTCTGTTTGTGTTTGTTTGTTTGTTTTCTTGTTAAATTCTTCCATCTAGTCTTTGTTATTCTTTTGGGGGTTTTTTTATTTATTTTATCTGTGTTTATTTGTTTAATGCTCTCTCTCTCTCTCTCTCTCTCTCTCTCTCTCTCTCTCTCTCTCTCTCTGTATGTGTGTGTGTGTATGTGTGTGTGTATGTGTGGGCGTGTGTGTATATGAGGGCGTATCTGTACGTTATGTATCCGTCCATCCGTCCGTCCATGATCCCACCTCCTCTCTGTCAAAACCCAATACAGCCAATCAAATACGCGCTTGAAGACAATGGCCAATCACGAGCTCCCCTTCTCTCTGACGTCACTCAAAAAGACGGGAGGAAAGGAGTAGACGGGGGGAGTGGGTGACGTCACTCATGTCTTGGGGTAATAAAATGACAAACAACAAGAGTATTACTGTGTAGTTAAAGGCTATTATCTCTATTCCACACGATAGCTACCTCAACCATCATGTTAAAAGGCGTCTCTCTCTCTCTCTCTCTCTCTCTCTCTCTCTCTCTCTCTCTCTCTCTCTCTCGTGTACCTGTGTATATTAATAAACACACCTGGTGAAACACTAATTAGATATGAGATCCCAACAGGTGTATCCTGGTAACTGAAATTATGCTGTTGTTGTTGTGAGAGAGAGGAAGGAGGGAGAAAGAGAGTGAGAGAGAGAGAGAGAGAATAAGAGAAGAGAGGAAGAGAGATAGGGGAATAATAACGAGAAGAGAAATAGACAGACAGACAGACAGACACAGACAGACGCCATTCTCTTCTCTTACCTGAATGTAATTAAAGTAAGAGTGATCATAATAAATCTCTCTCTCTCTCTCTCTCTCTCTCTCTCTCTCTCTCTCTCTCTCTCTGTTTAGATGTTTGGAATAAGTGATTGAGTTTTTAGTTAGTACGCTTTTTTTTGTCTAATGTGTATGGTAGACTGTGTTGGGATGTGTGTGGTTGGTGTTTGGATGTGTAACGTTGGTGTGTGTGTGTGTGTGTGTGTGTGTGTGTTTTAGTATATAAGTGTGTTTGGATGTATCTAAATGGTGTCTGAATGTTTATTATTGTTGTGTGAATGTTTTTGAATTGTGTTTGTATATGTTTTATATATGTTTGGATGTTTTAATTTATGGGGTTTTAATGTCCAATTGACATGTTTGGATGTGTAGCTAATGTGTTTGTATACCTGGAAGCCGTGTATGTATGCATGAAAGCCTTGTTTCTAGACCTGAAAGCCGTGTTTCTGTACCTGACAGCCGTGTATGATTGCATAAAAGCGGTGTTTGTATATCTGAGAGCCGTGTTTGGAGTACTTCCTCATGGTGTTTTCAACATGTTTGGATTCAGTTTCCATATCAATAACTTGTGCTTGAAGTGAGTTACTAAGATGAGGGGGGGGGAGACGGGGAAGAAGAGAGGGGAAGAAGAGAGGGGGGAAGAGAGAGGGGGGAGAAGAGAGGGGGGGAGAAGAGAGAGGGGGGAGAAGAGAGAGAGGGGGGAAGAAGAGAGAGGGGGAAGAAGAGAGAGAGGAAGAAGGAGAGAGGGGAAGAAGAGAGAGGGGGGGAAGGAGAGAGGGGAAGGAGAGGGGGAAGGAGAGAGGGGGAAGGAGAGAGAGGGGAAGGAGAGAGGGGGAAGGAAGGAGGAAGGAGAGAGGGGAAGGAGAGAGAGGGGGAAGGAGAGAGAGGGGGAAGAAGAGAGGGGGAAGAAGAGAGAGGGGGAAGAAGAGAGAGGGGAAGGAGAGAGAGGGGAAGGAGAGAGAGGGGGGAAGGAGAGAGGGGGAAGGAGAGAGGGGGAAGGAGAGAGAGGGGGAAGGAGAGAGCGGGAAGAAGAGAGAGGGGGAAGAAGAGAGAGGGGGAAGGAGAGAGAGGAGGAAGGAGAGAGAGGGGGAAGGAGAGAGAGGGGGAAGAAGAGATAGGGGGAAGGAGAGAGAGGGGGAAGGAGATTGAGGGGAAGACAGTAGGGAGTTAGGGATACACACAGCTGGAACAAGAGGTGGGGAGGGCGGGCAATATCGAGCACCAGCTGTGAGGGTAAACCAGCTGTGAGGGTAAACCAGCTGTGAGGGTGAACCAGCTGTGAAGTGAACCAGCTGTCTCTGTAATTGGCTGTCATGACGTACGATTCAGACAATCAAATATGTACGTATGTATGTGTATATATGTATGTATGTATGTATGTATGTATGTATGTATGTATGTACTGTATTACAAAAAGGAAACATTACATCCTCCTTCGCCAAAACATGACTGTAGCTGCCACATTTTTTTCAGGAAGTACCCCAAGTTCCCAACTCTTACATCTCCTGCAGCAGCCAACGCCTCTTTCACTAGAGTAACAAACTTCTCCACTACTTATATAATATCTATATGTGTATATATATATTCCACACATCACTTCAAAATAAAACACCTCGTCAATATTTGTAAATAAACTTATGTTCTCCAAGGGGTAAAAATAATATAATAAATATATCTAAAGTGATATATCATGGAAAAGTATATCAGATGGTGGAAATATAATGTAAATAGAAATAAAGTTATGTTAGATATTATATCAGGTGGCCGACACACGCTATTTTCTATCTCACAAGTCGGGTGTCTGAGAAGGTGAGTGGCGCGGAAGGTCGTGTGTCACCAGCCGGGCCTGATAGTCACACCCTGCCTACTTTAGTGCTTCCCCCCGCCGCCGCTACCTCCCGCAGTGATTCTGATAGCGAACGTGTGCCTGGCGTAGTGCCCTTTCTGCGATGTGTGTGTGTGTGTGTGTGTGTGTGTGTGTTTTAGGGAGGGAAGACAAGGAAGTGAAAGTGCGTCTGGCGTAGTGAAAGTGCGTCTGGCGTAGTGAAAGTGCGTCTGGCGTAGTGAGAGCGAGCGTTAGTCAGTCGTAATAGGGAGCCCGGTTGTTTTTTCTCCCGACTGCCTTCAAACACAAATCACTACACTTCAAACACAAAAACACGGCCTTCAAACACAAAACACTGCCTTCAATCACAAAATATTACTTTCAAACACAAAAACACTGCCTTCAATCACAAAACACTGCCTTCAAACACAAAACATTGCTTTCAAACACAAAAACACTGCCTTCAAACAGAATATTCTGCCTTCAAACACAAAGCACTGCCTTCAAACACAGAACATTGCTTTCAAACACAAAACACTGCCTTCAAACAGAATATTCTGCCTTCAAACACAAAAACACTGCCTTCAAACTCAATATAGCTGCTTTCAAACACCAAACACTGCCTTCAAACTCAATATAGCTGCCTTCAAACACAAAACACTGCCTTCAAACACAAAATATTACTTTCAAACACAAAAACACTGCCTTCAATCACAAAACACTGCCTTCAAACACAAAACATTGCTTTCAAACACAAAAACACTGCCTTCAAACAGAATATTCTGCCTTCAAACACAAAGCACTGCCTTCAAACACAGAACATTGCTTTCAAACACAAAACACTGCCTTCAAACAGAATATTCTGCCTTCAAACACAAAAACACTGCCTTCAAACTCAATATAGCTGCTTTCAAACACCAAACACTGCCTTCAAACTCAATATAGCTGCCTTCAAACACAAAACACTGCCTTCAAAAATTAAAAAATGTTTTTGGAGACACGATCATCGTTTCAGAAGTTAAGGTCTTTGTTTTGCTATACTTCCTAAGTCCGATAGTCACAAGCACCCCCTCCTCCCAAGGAACCCAAAGAGCCCCCATAAGTACTCAAGAGTCTCCAAGAGTCTCCGGAAGTACTCAGGAAAACCCAAGAGTCCCCAGAAGTACCCAAGAGTCGCCAAAAGTACTCAGGAGTATCCAGAAGTACTCAGGAGTACCAAAGAGTCCCCAGGCGTAACCAAGAGTCTCCAAGAGTCCCCAAAAGTACCCAATTAGTTCCCAAGAGTTCCCCAGTAGTAGTCCCTAAGTATGGCGGTGCTAAAGGATGTCTGTTGTGGTCGCTTATACCTCAAATACGATGATGTCGATGCCATGAATACACCACTTTCCTTTGAGTACGTGAACCCGAGTACGTGATCTATTGAGTGCGTGAAGCCCTAAGTATGTGATCCACTGAGTCCGTGAATCCTTAAGAACATGATCTATCGAGTCCGTGATAACTTTAGGACAAACGGTGAGTTAAGTTCCTTGAGTACGATAACTTGACACCTTGAAATCGTGACCCCCTGAGTACCTGACACATTATGTACGTCACCCATTGAGTACGTGCCCCCTTCAATATGATGATTTGACCCTTTGAGTACGTAACCGAGTACATGAATTTTCGAATGAGTAAGACGAATTGATTTCTAGAGCACGATGACTTATGCCCTTCAATACAATGCCTAAAACCTTTCAGTATAATGCCACAGTGCTCAAGGGCATACTTCAACTTTAAATGGGGGTCGTTTTGTTGGGGAAGACGGGAAGACAGACAGACAGACAGAAAAACGGGAGGTGTTGAAATGACAGAAAAGAGGAGAGAGATAGAGAAGGAGGGTAAGAATTGTTTACTGAAGACATTTTCACGAAAACTTTCTCGACCCATATTTTGATTTTTCTCTCTCTCTCTCTCTCTCTCTCTCTCTCTCTCTCTCTCTCTCTCACGTTGAATACAATTTTTCCACCTCACTCTTCAGACTCGACTTACACTCCTCTCGCCCCCCTCCCATCCAATCCAGAGTCTTATTTTTATCCCAGGACGTAAACACACTATATTGTCCCATTGACCTCGGTCGTATTTCTTTCACCAGGATGCAGGACGACACAATTCTCAACTCCTCGATAGTGGAAGTACAGGTCCTTCAGGGAGTGTTAATTCCTCTTCCTTGTTTTGGTGTGGGTGTCTCTCTCTCTCTCTCTCTCTCTCTCTCTCTCTCTCATAACATTAATCATGCAATTTTCGTCCAATTTGGTAAGTTTGCTAACTGTTGGAGTGTGGGTGAGGGGGCGAGAGGGTGATGGGAGTGGGGATGAGACTGGTAGGGGTTGGAAGAGAGGGGTGGAGAGGGATTTGGGGTACGTCTATGGGTGCGAGGGGGATGAAGAGAGTGGGTAGGAGTCTGGAGAGGTGGTTGGAGGTGAGAGGTGAAAAGATCAAGAGAGGGAATGAAGGGGAGGTGTGAAGCGAATGGAGGGGGTGAGAGGAGGAGATGGAGGCGTGAAGGGAGGGAGAGGAAGGGGTGAAGGGGAGGAAGGGGTGAAGGGGGGGAAGGGGGGGAAGGGGAGAGTATATCCATCATGAAATGTGGCACAACACATTACAATAAACATAACGTCTTCACAGGTTTAAATGAAATGTTTTTCTTAAAGGATAACATTACATTACTCAGACAGACAGACAGACAGACATAAATATATATAAAAAATTCAAGAAAGTAACCAATTAAACACTTGATGGTTCTGATGAATTATAAATGGTGTTTTACTGTAGAGGAAAGTGTAACATGTATTGACCATTAAACTGTTTTGCAGTTGTGAGCTTAGATGGGTGGGCGGGTGGGTGGGTGGATATAGTGTTTTTATGTTCCTGTTCGTCTGTTCTTTTTGGTTTGTCTCTGCTTTTGTTCTCGATTTTGTTCTTATTCTTTGTGTTCTTATTCTCCTTGTCTTTTGCTCATATTCAAGAGTTCTTCTTCTTCTTCTCCTCCCCTTCCTCTCTTTACTAAACTTTTCTTTACTCATTTTGGACAGCCATCAATCATAATTCTTTAATAAACATCACCAAAATGTCTTCATTAGGATTTTCACTGACGTAGTATCTAGGTGACGGCCTCATTAATCAGGGCCAAATATCTCGTGTGTGTGTGTGTGTGTGTGTGTGTGTGTGTGTGTGAGGTGTGTGTGTGTGTGTGTGTGTCAGATATCTCCATGGATAGAGTAAACATTTTATTTTTTGGCCTTGACGTCTCCTCTTCCTACTCTTCCCTCTCTTCCATCCCCTCTTCTTCCTTCTCCTCCTCCACCCCCTCCTTATTTCTTCTTACTCCTCTTCTTCCTCATTATCCCTCTCTTCCTTGTTCATCTTTATCATCACGGGTGTCACTGAAGGCCTGACAGAAGGGTCCTGGTGGGATGGTTTCGCTATATAGCCATGAACCAGGGTAAAAGACTTTGACTTTTTCCTCCTTGGCCAGAGAAAGGGAGAGAGAAATGAAGGGAGGGTAAGAGAGAGAGATGAGGGGAGGGAGATAAGGGAGAGTGAGAGAAAGATGAGCAGAGAATAAGAGAGAGAGAGAGAGAGAGATAGAGAGAGACTAAAAAATAAAAAATATATAAACAAGAGACAAAGAGAAGGAGAAAGAAATAATAAATGAAAAAACAAAAAGACAAAAATACCGGAAAAAACAAATTGAACAAGATACACATAAAGATAGAGAACGAGAGAGAAAAACACATAAGAGACAAAGAGAGACTACAGTAATCTTAGAACCATCCACGGTCTCTTATTCTCTCGAGGATAAGAGAAAAAATCAAACTGACAAGAGAGGTATGATAAGACTTCCTTCAGACGACCACGCACTCTCTCTCTCTCTCTCTCTCTCTCTCTCTCTCTCTCTCTACCTAGCATGAATAGGTAACTCGTGGTACAGTAAGCTGTTTCCATCCCACACTGCTCAAAGGTAAAGACCTCAACACCATTAAAATCACCTTGGGACCATTCATAAGTGACCAGGGTTAGGGTATTGAAGTTCCTAGAGGCTTCAAACACCCTAAAAGGAACAATAAAGTCTTCACAGTATAAATATATGAGTATAATAGGTGTTAAAGTACTTCTGATGCGCTACAGTTTAGTCCAAGTCGCCTTCTATAGAATCTACAGGTCACTAAATTCTTCCATTCTTTATAAGAACCAAATATTTTACAGATTTTCAAATAACACAATGTACAGTATATAATAATTCATTTTAATTTACTTTTGATGTATATACTTATATATTGATATATAGGTGGATATACTTAATAAGTATATATAAGTATTACTTATATATACACACAAGGGGTTTATCTAGGGAAGGAGACGTGTCGGAGTCAACAAGATATTTCACTACGTCAATGTCTCAACTCTCACCTCCACGCACGCACGCACGCACGCACGCACGCGCACGCACACACACACACACACACACACACACACACACACTACTACTAATACTACTACTACTACTTTGCTGTCACTCGGAATCGAGTATGACGATCATCCAGTTATGATACAATGGTGTAAGTTATTAAAGATGTTACCTTCATTGGTGAGTTTTGAGGTGACTAAAGAGGCCGATACGGGACCGGCAGAGTCATTTACATTCCTTGCACATGTCGAGGGCTACATCTAGTGCGGGAGGGGTGGCGGCAGCATCTTTCCGACGTTGGCGCTTGTCTGCCTCGGTTTGCAGTCGGGCTAACTCGAAAGTATTGACACCTTGTCGTGTGGTGAGCCTCCAAGCGTTACGGTGTGGAGTGATCGCCTCTCAGGTGAGGAGGCACTTTTTCAGGTCAGTCTAAGACTATCCTCATACCTTTTCAGTTGCCCGCCAGCGTTACGTTTACTATTCGTTAGGTGGCTGTAAAGTAGCTGCTTTGGCAGTCTACTGTCGTCCATGAGGGTAACATGACCAGTTCAACGGAGTTGTTCATGGATAATGGTAGCCTCGATGCTCCTACAGTTGGTGTCAGCGAGAATACTGGCATTTGTTCTCTTGTCTTCCTAGCGAACTCGGAGGATGGAACGTAGACTACGTTGGTAAAAGTTTTCAAGTGCCTTTAGGTGCCTCCTGTATGTGACCCATGTCTCACTGCCATATAGCAGGGTGGGGAGGACCACTGCTCGATATACGTTAACTTGTAGATAATTTCAGCTCCCTATAACAGAAGACACGGGTACAGAGTCTATCAAAGGCGGGAGATGCACATCTGACCCGATGTTCAATCTCTTCATCGATGTCGGCGGTGGTGGACAGGTGGGAGCCGAGAGACTGAAAGTGGGCAACATTAGAGAGGGTAGTACCGTTAAGCTGGATGGATGGTGGAGGTGTGGCTTAACCACGGGCAGGCTGAAAGAGAATCTAAATCCTACTCACATTCACCTCAAGGCCGACGTGTGCATATGCATCCGCATAGGTGTTCAGGATCTCCTGTAGGTCGCGTTCAGTGTGAGCGAAAAGAGTGAGGTCGTCTGAGTTCTGAAGTCCAGTAATGAAAGCCGTCAACACCTTTGTTCCTGCCTGGGGTCGTCTTATTTTGAAAAGACCCTTCATCCGGTACTCTATGTCCACCCCACCGGCTAAATTGGCACTAGTACGAGTAAAGAAGGCAGCCAAAAACATGGAAAAGAGAGTTGGCGCCAGTACACATCCTTGTTTTGACCCCGTTAGGATGAGGAAATACTCAGACTGGGTGTCGTTGTGCAGGACACTGCCGTTCATGCCATCGTGGAGTTGCCTCACAATGGCGATGAATTTTGGTGGGCATCCAAACCCGCTGAGGGTCCGCCAGAGGGCTTCCCTGTTGACAGAGTCGAAACCGTTGGTTAGGTCAATGAAATTCATGTACAGGTCACGACGCTGTTCTCCGCACTTTTCCTGTATCTGGCGGGCAGCAAAGATCATGTCAGTGGTGCCACGAGATGGTCTAAGGTCACATAGAGATTCTGGAAGGAAGTTTTCCGCCTTAGGAAGAAATTTGTTCAGGAGGACTCAGGCGATAATCTTGCTAGCTACGGACAGCAGAGAGATCCCGCGGTAGTTGCCACAGTCTAACGGGTCTCCCTTGTCATTATAAATATTGACGATGGAGGCGTCTTTACATAACACACACACACACACACACACACACACACACACACACACACACACACACACACACCTCTTAAATACAAAACTCCTTCTGTGCAGATAAAATGCCAGGCTGACCCAGAATATCGTCCCTTACAGTTGCTCTTGTAAATTGCCTCAACACTTAAGGGATTAAGTCATCGTACTCAAGGGTGTTGAAACGTCGTACTCATGGGGTTAAGGCATCGTACTCAAGGGGTTACGTCATCATACTCAAGGTGTTACTCGTCGTAATCAGAGGGTTAAATCACTGCACTCAAGGGGTTAAGTCATCGCACTCAAGGGATTAAGTCATAGTACTCAAGGGGTTAAATCATCGTACTCAAGGGGTTAGTCGTCATACTCAAGGGGTTAAGTCATCGTGCACTTTCCACCTCATTCACCATCCTCCTCCTCCTCCTCTCCTTCTAATCCTTCTCTTCCTCCTCCTTCACCCTCCTTCACCCTCCACTTGGCAGACTTCGGGTTGGCTCACAACACAGAAAGGAATGTTGACAAGGAGACATTTCGCTTACCACTGGCATGTTCATAAGTTGTCGAGTCGTGCATTAGAGTCCATGATATCTCTCTCTCTCTCTCTCTCTCTCTCTCTCTCTCTCTCTCTCCCTCATCCTTATCATATGAGCACACATATATCACTAAAAAAACATAAATATCCATCAATAATATTCCTCACGAGTCAAAATATCTCGGCATCATGTAAGATCCGATGAGAAAATATTACTTGAATCCATATCTCACGAGGGAAAATATTTCTCTCTGATATTTCTCACCGACAGGCTATGATAACAAGACTGGTGTGGATATTTCCATAGGGAGGATTATCTTGATTATGCACAGACAAGGAATACATTTTAACACTTACGAGACACAAGTGAAGAAGTTGAGAGAGAGAGAGAGAGAGAGATTTAGAAAAAGGAACGAGAGAGAGAAAGAGTAAGGGTGACAAAAGAAAAATAGAATAAATGAAAAAGAAAGAAAAGGTATACATTCGTGTGAAAAATAAAGATATCTTCACGGCTTTAAAACAATTCTTGCAGATGCCAGAAGAGGAAATATTCAACAAGCAACAATTCAAAACAGACATTTTTAATACGAGAGCTGCCGCGTCTCTGTTGACAGCTGGAAGGATGTGAAGGATGGGTGCTGGGAGGCAGATGGTGAGGGTGTGCTGCTTGAAGACGTTCTTGACTGAGCTTAAAGATGTTGTTAGGTGGTAACATTTTTGTTGAATGATCCTGAAAACGTCGTTGACTCGTCTTGAAAATTTTATTAGCTGGTGAAAACATTGAATGATCTTGAAAACGTTATTAACTGGTGAAGACGTTGTTGAATGATCTTGAAAACGTTATTAACTGGTGAAGACGTTGTTGAATGATCTTGAAAACGTTATTAACTGGTGAAGACGTTGTTGAATGATCTTGAAAACGTTATTAACTGGTGAAGACGTTGTTGAATGATCTTGAAAACGTTATTAACTGGTGAAGAATTGTTGAATGATCTTGAAAACGTTATTGGCTAATCTCCTGGGATAGGGACCAATGGGACGTACCATCCAACCCAATGATTAGATTAGATTTGACAGAAGATCTAATGGGATTGGATAGGACTGACTTATTTAACCAATCATCCACCAGCAGTTAGTTAGATCCTCCACACACACACACACACACACACACACACAGGAGAGAGACATGTTCGGGTATGTTTACATCTGTTGACATACGAGAACTCTTAAGAAAAGTTAAGACCCTTTTCATGTGAGTTAATATGTCGAGTAATCACGGATGGGAGAACTTGAGGATAGCCGAAGAGATTGTTAGGGCATGAGAGATGATTGCATGTTTAGGGTGGGAGACTGTTAAAAAGGGAGAAGAAAGAGAGAAGAAGAGAGGGAAGAGACGGAGGGAGAGAGAGAGAAAAAAGGAGATATTGAGCTTGGAGGAGATGTCTCTCTCTCTCTCTCTCTCTCTCTCTCCACACACACACACACACACACACACATACATAGTCTTACAGTCATCGTAAAGTTTCCTAAAGGTGTTTGTCCTTTAGTGTGTGTGTGTGTGTGTGTGTGTGTGTGATGTTTGTCATCCGAGGCACTTTTACAACCTACCATAACATGGACACCAAAATTCCCTTGACTCTACCATCCCTGTATTTTTATTTTTGCTCTCGCGCGCACGTACAGGCAGGCAGGCAGGCAGGCAGGCAGGCAGGCAGGCAGGCAGGCAGGCAGGTGAGCAGGCACACTGCCCCACACACACACACACACACACACACACATACACACATACCATTTCTCTTTATAATTAACATAAACGGAGACTCACACAGCCACTCTTTCTCTTCACTGACAGCAACTAAGTGAACACATTGACCACGGCCCAGTACTGCACTCACCCACACGACACGCTAACTTAGTTCGAGTCTCGGCACGAATTTAAGATCTCAGAAGTTATTTTGTAACTCCCAGGGCAAGTCTTCGCTCTCTGGAGGGAAGGGGAAGGGGGAGAGAGATCTGGGGGGTGAAGGAAGGAGGGGAGAGTTCTGGGGAGTAGAGGAATGGGGAGAGAGAGTTGTATTACAGTTGGATTTTAGTCTTTTGTTAATTAGTTTATGAGGAGAGAAATGGTTGTTTACTTGTGGTTATGGAAGTTGGGGAAGAATAAGGCAGGAAAAATTATGTTTCATGAGTTATATATTTATTTATTTATTTATTTATCCTCTTGGCCTCAGTAGGGTACACACACATAACCTCCCATGGAAGAAGATGATATACCACACACACATATTTATCTCCTCCTTTAAGGGTTATTTTGATACTCCACAAGACGCCACTATCAACCTTACATCCATACGGCAAATTGACCTCCCTTGTGGTATTCTGTACAAAAGTGGTCTTATAAACCTGAGTTTCTGTATATAACTTCAAGACCCATTCACCAATATGCCCTCCCCTATATACAAGACAAACAACATAACGTCTATACCCCACAGTGGCTACAGAAACATAATGTAATATGTCTTAATTAACACGATTGTTTATAACTATTTTGTATGTGTGCTGTAATGCGAATGAGGGAGACGATAATGAGTGCATTCTCTCTCTCTCAACCTTTAGTCAGAGGAAGAAGACTCGACCCTGGAGACAAGTAACCAAACAGTGCAGCTCCTTTACTTCTCCACTTATTACGGAGACATTTGCCGTAGACAGGAGGACGCAGAGGCTATCTCCATCTTTATCCAATCTGTGGAGACATTTACTGCAGATAGGAGAACTGGTGATTAAGTCCTCAGTTCTCTCCAATTTGTTGTGAGAGATAATGTAGCCAGGATAATGTAGCCAGGATAATGTAGCCAGGATAATGTAGCCAGGATAATGTAGCCAGGATAATGTAGCCAGGATAATGAAGCCAGGATTATGTAGCCAGGATAATGTAGCCAGGATAATGTAGCCAGATTACAGCCAGGATAATGCAGCCAGGATAATGTAGCGCCAGGATTATGTAGCCAGGATAATGTAGCCAGGATAATGTAGCCAGGATAATATCGACAGGCGGAACAGACAGTCATAGACAGAGGCCATCTACATACAGTCCCTCAACACGTGTTCCTATAGAGCAAAAACAGACAGACAGACAGACAGACAGGAGACAGACAGATTGACAGACAGACAGACAGATACTTTCTCACAACGTCTATCCCTTCCAAATTCGACTGATGACGGATAGAGTCTGTCCCCCAAGCGATCTATTTCACTACATCTATCCCACAAACACGAGAGGGATAGAATTCGTTCATCTATCCCTTCTGTTCATCACATCTATTCTCTCAATTCTCCTATCCCTCTTGCCCTTTCTGGCCCGTCACCACCAGAGACTATCCTCTTATTTAAATTGTTTTAGTATTTAGTCGTAAGAAGCATTTGTTGTGGATAGAAGGCTAGAGGCATAGATGGTCTGAGGGATAGGAGGGTAGGGAGAGAGTGTAGGGATAGATGTTGCAGGGATAGGTAATAAAGGGGAGATGTCTAGAGGGGACAGATGGTTGGGAGGATAGGTGGCTAGGAGGGATAGATGGCTAGAGGATAGATGGTTAGGAGGGACAGGTAATAGATAGACAGATATTAGAGGGATAGATGGTTAGAGTGGGAGATGGCTAGAGGACAGGCACAGAGGGATAGAAGGGCTAGAGGGATAGATGACAGAGGGACAGGTGTATGGAGGGATAGAGATGGTTAGAGGGGATAGATGGTTGAGGATAGATGGCTAGAGGGACAGGTGGCTGGGGAGGGATAGATGGCTAGAAAGATATAGATGGCTAGAGGGACAGGTATTGGAGGGATAGATGGCTAGAGGGATAGATGGATAGAGGGACAGGTATTAGAGGAACAGATTAGAGGGATAGATGGCTAGGAGGATAGATGGCTAGAGGGACAGGTGGCTAGGAGGATAGATGGCTCGAGGGATAGATGGATAGAGGGACAGGTATTAGAGGATAGATGGTTAGAGGGATAGATGGCTGGAGTGGGATAGATGGCTAGAGGGACAGGTGGCTAGAGGATAGATAATAGAGGATAGATGCATAGAGGATAGATGGTTGGAGGGATAGATGGTTTGAGGATAGATGACTAGAGGAGGATGGTTAGAGGATAGATGAACAGTGGGATAGATGACTGGAGGAATAGATAGCTGAAGGGATAGAGGGTTGGAGGATAGATGGTTGAGGATAGATGGATAGAGGAGATATTAGAGGGACAGATGGTTAGAGGGATAGATGGATAGAGGGATGCACAGAGTGGGATAGATGGTTAGAGGGACATGGATAGAGGGACAGGTGGCTAGAGGATAGATGATTGAGGGATAGATGGATAGAGGGACAAGTGGCTAGAGGGATAGATGAGTTAGAGGGATAGATGGCTAGGACAGATGGTTGGAGGGGATAGATAGCTAGGAGGGAGATGGTTGGAGGATAGATGGTTGAGGGATAGGTAATAGAGGGATAGATGGTTTGAGGATAGATGACTAGAGGGATAGATGGTTAGAGGGACAGATGGTTGGAGGATAGATGGTTAGAGGATAGATGGTTAGAGGATAGATGGCTGGAGGATAGATGGCTAGGAGGGACAGGTGGCTAGAGGGATAGATGGCTAGAGGGGATAGATGGCCAGAGGGATAGATGGTTGGAGGATAGATGGTTTGGAGGATAGATGACTAGAGTGGATAGATGGTTAGAGTGATAGATGGTTAGAGGGATAGATGACTGGAGGAATAGATAGCTAGCGGGGATAGAGGGTTGGAGGATAGATGGTTGGGGAGGATAGATGGATAGAGGATAGATGGCTAGAGGACAGATGGTTAGGAGGGATAGATGGCTAGAGGATAGATGCTACAGAGGGATAGATGGTTAGAGGGATATATGGATAGAGGACAGGTGGCTAGGAGGATAGATGGTTAGAGGGGATAGATGGATAGAGGACAAGTGGCTAGAGGGGATAGATGGTTAGAGGGATAGATGGCTAGAAGGGACAGATGGTTGGAGGGATAGGATGGCTAGAGGGATAGGATGGTTGAGGGATAGATGGTTGGAGGGATAGGTGGCTAGAGGGATAGATGGTTTGGAGGGGATAGATGACTAGAGGGATAGATGGTTAGAGGATAGATGGTTGGAGGGATAGATGGTTAGAGGGATAGATGGCTAGAGGGATAGAGAATTAAATGTGAAACACAGGAGGGAAGTGATGAACTGTATATGAGTTAAGATTTTGCATGAGAACACTAAAGGGGGTGTAGGGGGTGTAGGGAGGGTAGGGGTAGGGGGGGTGTAGGGGGTGTAGAGAGGGGTAGGGGGTAGGGGGGTGTAGGGGGGTGTAGGGAGGGGGGAGCTGGATGAAACTTCAGGTGAGGGATGAAGGTAGGAAGGAAGGGTAATGGATGATATTAGGGGTTAATGAAGGGTATTGAAGGGTAGTGGAGGGTAAGGGAGGGTAGTGGAGGGTAAGGGAGGACAGTAGATGGTAAGAGAGGGAGGGTACAGGGAGAAATAATGCACCCTTTAACAACTCTGGCGTTAGTCCCACATTCAACGACAATTTATCGGCCAAAGGTTGAGGCAGGGAGGTAAAGAAGGAGGGAAGGAAGGGGAGAATTAAGACAGTAAGAGATAAAAAGGAAATGAGATACAGGGAATCAGAGAGAGAGAGAGAGAGAGAGAGAGAGAGAGAGAGAATTGTTTTGCCAGAGTAAGTGAAATCTGGCAAGCTCTTACCGTAGAGTTTATCGTCTTGTCAACAAACCCGTCGCTGAAAAATATACACACACTGTCGTATTTATTTCTCGTCAGGGTCGCGTTAATTCTTCTGTTATAACGTCAATAATGTCCTCACTTGTAGGAGACTTGCCACCTCAACACGTGAAGATGAATTTGATATTTTTTATACAAACATTAACGAGATCTATATGGAAATATGTAAGGCGGTGTGTAGACATTTTTCTGAGACAAAATGTAACGATAATTAATAATAATCATAATCATAATCATAATAATAATCACAATAATAATAATAACCAGTACCTCAACAACAATAGTAATAGTAATAGCCGTAGTATTAATAGCAACATCTTTTCGTACAAGCTATTACACCTCTTCCTCTCCATCTTCTCTCTCCTCCTTCCCTCTTCCTCCTCCTCATCCTCATACATTCTCTTCGTCATTATTCTTCCCCCTTCTACCTATTTCATATATCCAGACCTTCTCCCCATTCCTACATTCATCAGTTTATCACCCATTCTTCTTCCTCCCTCGTTTATTTATTTTATTCTATACGATCTCTCTCTCTCTCTCTCTCTCTCTCTCTCTCTCTCTCTCTCATTGCCCTCTTAATTATCGTCTATTACTTCCTATCTCCCGATTATTCCGCATTAATCTATCTCTCGTTATTCTCTGTCCCTTCCTCTTAAGATTTATCGGTCTCCTTCATGTCTTATCTCATTCTATTGTCTCTTATATCCTTTCTTTATCATTGTTTTTTATCTATATCTTTACGTCTTGTGTTAACTTGTGTCCATCGTCATCCTTATTGGTCTTATTTTGGGGAGAGAGAGAGAGAGAGAGAGAGAGAGAGAGAGAGAGAGAGAGAGAGAGAGAGAGAGAGAGAGTGAAGGTAAGAAATATTGAGAAACAGAAAAAACGGTAGAGATAAAAAAGACGGGAAGACAAACAAATTATAATCACAAACAGAAAAACAGAAAACAAACGGTGATTCATTTACCTTAACCTAATCTACCTGTACACATTCCTCACCTGCCATGTTAATTAAACGTACCAACAATTAATATATTAAGCACTAAAGACCCTTTCTCCTCCTTCTTCTTCTTCTTCTTCTTGCTCTTCTTCATCTCCTCGTCTTCCTCCTTTTCCTCTTCTTCCTCCACCCCTTCTTCCTCCCCCTCATCATAATTATCTTCGTCCTTCTTCTTCCTCTTCTTCCTCCTCCTTCCATCTCTTCTTCTTCCTCCTCTTCTTCTTCTTCTTCTTCTCTCTTATCTATTCCTCTCTTCTCCTCCTCCTCCCCCTCTTCTTCTTCTTCTTCTTCTTCTTCTTCTCCCTCCTCTTCTTCTTCTCCCTCCTCTTCTTCATCTCCTCCTCCTCAATACACGCAACAAAGACATATTACCAAAGTCTCCCCCTCTTCCCCCTCTTCTTCCCCTCCTCCTCCTTCCCCTCCTCCTCATCTTCCTCTTCAGTATTCACGACAAAGGCAGGTACAGCCAAGGCCTCTAATGAAGGGATGGTATGAGTTGGTATATTACATCTGTTGTAAATACCTTGGGTAGTGATTATCCCACCGGCAATACCTCTCTGATTACTAATTATTGTCAATCCTATACGAGCGAGAGAGAGAGACAGAGAGAGAGAGAGAGAGAGATAATGTGGAAAGGATAAATAAGAAAGAGAGAGAGAGAGAGAGAGAGAGAGAGAGAGATCGGGGAGGTAGGAAGGGTGAGGAAAAGAGAGAGAATGGGAGATAATGAGGAAAGGATGAGAGAGAATGGGAGAGGGAGTAAGGGAGAGAAAGAGAATAGGGAGGGTATGAAAGGGAGAGGGAGGGAGAGAGAAAGAGAGACAAAGGGAATATGAGAGAGAGAGAGAGAGAGAGAGAGAGAGAGAGGAATACTACAACGAGGCTCCTCATTATCTGCCTGAACACCTCTATGGAATCAATTATCACCTGGAGCGGCTCAGTAAACAGGTGACAGAGGCAGACAACAGCAGATGCCAGCAGTCAGACACCAACAGATAGCAGCAGACGGCACACAGCAGACAACAGCAGATGCCAGCAGACAGATACCAACATATAGCAGCAGACGGTACACAGCAGACAACAACAGACGTCACACAGCAGACGGCACACAGCAGACGGCACATAGCAGACAACAGCAGATATTAACCTAACAAACACCATCACACAACAGCAGGCAGACACTAGCAGACAACAGCAGACAGACACCAGCAGACAACAGCATCCATTCACCTAATTTCCATTAATTACGTTCTCTGTTGTTCAAGTCTTGTGAAGAAAGAAAACAAATGAAGAATTCCGATTGGTCTACAAAAACAAATGGAGAGTTCTGATTGGTCAACAGATACAACAGACACGTCACTATATTGGATCATGTTTATATTCAGTGAGTTTACAATGGTACTTTGTGAGTGAAAATACTGACTCCATTAGTGCTGAGTTATATAACAGTGATTCCCTCCTTGTTTACAATGGTACTCGAGGGGAGAGCTGACAGACTCGACAAAGTTAATAGAATATTGACAGATCCGACCCGAGTACTTTAACGTGTGTTGAAATATTGACTAGAGAAGAGGAAAGAACTCTCTCTCTCTCTCTCTCTCTCTCTCTCTCTCTCTCTCTCTCTCTCTCTCTCTCTCTTATGGTCATCAATAAAGTGAGCCAATTAAAGTCTCTCACACCTCCAATTAAGAAAAACGTTTACACATACGAACTCTTGAGAATCAATCTTTATGTCACAAGTTAAGTAGATCATATCTATAAGTTTTCACGTGTCTAGTTAGGAGGAAAATTTTATTTATAAAATTTCGAAATTTTGAAAAAAAGGAAAAAGAATAATTTGTTTTAACCTTTTGTCACTATTTACATGAATCAACGTGTGTGGGGGGGCAGCCTGTCTACAGTATTTATATATAAAACACATTCTACATCTCCATATATCTGCCTGCCTGTCTGCCTGCGTGACTGCCTGCCTGCCTGTTCCTTTTGCATTTCCACAGTTTTGAAAATATAAAATTAAATTTGGTAGGGAGGTGCGGGTGGCCTTGTGGATGGTCGTGGACTATCATCTGTACCTTCACGAACGGCAAGGCGGGCGAAACTGGGAGCCTCATCTAGTTTCCTATAATTCCTTAATTGCTGAAGACGATAAAATAATATTAATTATCTATACAAAATGGCTGTAGTACAAATTAAAAGATATAATTTAAATTTAAGTGAAGAAATTAACGAGAATATCTACAGCCTGTGGCAACGAACAGCGAAGAAGAAACGAAAACTGAGAGTCCGGATTTTGAGTTTAATAGATTGAGATTCTTTTCCCGAATGCCTATAACTGACTCACTTAAGTTACGATACAGAGATGAATTTTCAGAGATTTGTGTATTGGAAATTTATCCCATAATTCAATGTGAGAAGCCATAATCCTGAGTCATTTAAGTTCCGTCACAAATATGGATTGCTAAAAGTTAATATATCACTCTTATTTTTTTCATGGTGGATGATATAAAAAAGAATTGAAGTTGTTTATCTAAGACACGAACAACGAATTGAAAATGTCTTCAATATTACACTGAGTCTCTCTTCCCGTAACCAGATGTGTTCTCATATCCACCCAGTGTCTAGGAATAAAATAAGGTAGGAGTGGTTGAGAGTGCCCGTGTTGCAGTTTTCCAATATGGTGTAACACTGAGGAAATGTTAGTGGGAGATGTTGCCAACGCTCACAGCACTCCCCCCAAAAGCTGCTAAAATCTATGCTAAATATCGCTAAATTTCACTCAATATCAACCCAAGTTAAATAAAAACTCACCAAATTAATCCATTAGTCTTTTTAAAACCAATAACATTATATTTTAAACCACGGAATTTCACAAAAACCAACACCAAAAATGTTAAAAATGGGACTAAGAAATTCCCTACATTTGGTTATGTTTCAGTTGGCAACGCTGTTAGTGGTGTGCGGAAGGAGCGGTGTTGTTGTTGCTGTCGTCCGTCAGTAGCAAAGTTATCGTTTTGTTGATGTACTCGGTATTATGAGATATTTTTTGCTCAATATGTCTTATGTCTTCTCTCTCTCTCTCTCTCCCTCTCTCTCTCTCTCTAAAACCCAAAATTGAAGGAGAATTTATTCCACAAAAAAGAAAAGTTCGGGGAGAAGAAAAATATTAAGGGAGTCGAGAACATTTAAAGCACCCTGAAAGGAGAAGGGACGCCGCGATGGGAATATAGAGCACCCAAGCATGAAAACTAAAGCTTTGAGAGGAAGAATAGAGTCCTAACAACACCCAGGTCTATAATAGAGCTCTGGGGTGAAATATAAAGCCATAAAAAGGACAAGTAGAGCCCTGGGTGAAGTATGAAGTCCTAAAAAGGATAAATAGAGCCCTGGGGTGAAATAAGAAACCATAAATAGGAAAATAGAGCCCCGGGGTGAGATATAAAGCCATAAATATGAAAATAGAGAGAGCCCTGGGGTGAAATAAAAAGCAATAAATAAGAAAATAGAGTCCTGGGGGGGATAAAAAGCCATAAATAGGAAAATAGAGCCCTGGGGTGAAATATAAAGCCATAAATAGGAAAATAGAGCCATAAATAAGAAAATAGAGCCATAAATAGGAAAATAGAGCCATAAATAGGAAAATTGAGCCATAGGAGCAAAATATAAATTCCTGCGACTCGGTAACAGATCCCTAGAGCCCTTAGACGCAAAGATAGAGCCCTAGCAGTGTAATGCAAAGTGCTGAGGGGAAAACTGTGGCTCTAAGATGCACAAACAAGAGCCTTAAAACGTAAACATAGTGCTGCTAAGACGTTAACAAAGGAGCCCTTAGCTGTGTAATAATGTCTAATAAGAATAAAGAAAACCCCCAGACACAAACGCATATATCCCTTAACGCAAAAATAAAGCCCTAAGACGCAGGAATAGAGCCATACGACGCAAAATAAAGCCCTATGACGCAGAAATAGAGCCATGAGACGCAAAAATCGAGCCGTCGGACGTAAAATTGACCCTAAGACGCAAAAATAAACACCTGACGCAATAATAGAGACCTAAAAGGCAAAAATAGAGCCCTAAGACGCAGAAATAAAGCCCAAAGACGCAAAAAATAGAGCAGGTAGGGTGAAAATCTCAGGCGGAGGGTTATGAAGGAGCAGCTCATCGGTCAGCGTCAGCCATAAAGTATTCAGCCTGACGTCTTGTCCCCACACACACTACACTGCTGACGTTAAGTGTCGTTATGAATGGTCCCTTGCCCCCTGAGGCTGAGTAGGTGGTGCATGATAAGTGTGGTGGTGGTGGGTGGTGGTGGGTGGTGGTGGGTGGTGGTGGGTGGTGGTGGTGGGTGGTGGGTAAAGTAAGAGCTGTAATATCATTTATAAAATATCCAACCATTTAAAATAGTAGAAATACATAGCCAATTCTTCCTTCCTTCCTTTATATCTTCCCTCTTTCCTTCCCTCTCTTCCTCCTTCCTTCCCTCCCTCTCTCCTCCCTTCCTCCCCCTTCCCCTCCTAATTAACAGGTAGGTAGCCAGGTGAAAGCAACCCGCATGTAAGAAAATCGACCACTGCGGGTAAGCAAAAATGAAAGTAAAAAGGTATTAAATTAAAAGCAAGTGCATATGAAATTGTTACTTAATTAGAAAGGCTATATCCTATTAAAGCAATGCATAGCTTTCTATTTTTTTGAAAAGTCTAGCCACCAGAGAAAAGTAAAGTGAAAGTGAGGGTATTCGAGAAGGTCTATTAAAAAGCTAACTTGTTATCCGCTTAGCCAAGTTAATATTCCCCGAGAAGATATAAACTCCCTCTTTCTCCCGGCTATATCTACTGAGCGTCCAGCTGCTGGTGAAAGGGGAGAGAAAGTATTCTTTTACTTTTCCATTAAATCTGTGAATATCTAACTAACTGCTTATTCATTAAACCAAATATCTTACCGTAAGAGTAAAAATTGAGTGAAAGTTTACCTGCCAGAGAAAGCGAGAGTGAAGATCAGATGGTTGAATCAAATCTCTGAACATAAAACTTGCTGAAAACTATTAAAAATAAAAGATTATTCTAAAACGGTACGCTACTTTCTTTGTGGACCTAATGTATATGTAAGTGAAAGCTCAGTGGTTGGAGAAAGCAAAGGTAAAACTGAAAGAATTAGAATACATTCAAATTAATATCCCATCATAAAAGAAATATACATACAACTTTTTTTGTTAAACTTACATATATAAGAGAAAGCCCAGCGGTTGGAGAAAGTAAAAGTGAAAGTGAAAATATTATCATTAACAAATTTAACCATAAAACCATCTACTAAATTTAACATCATATAGTAATTAAAGGTAACCACACAACTTTCTTGGCTGGACTTATAAATATATACATAGTGAAAGTTCAGAGGTTGGAGAAAGTAAAAGTGAAAGTAAGCTTATTGAACTAAGCTTATTAACAGCCAGGTTGTAGCCTAATATCCTGGTGGGAGACGCAAGGAGCTTCATATCTTAAGCTTGAGTAGTGCTTGAGAGGGGAAGGGGAAGAGAAAGGGAAGGGGAAGAGAAAGGGAAGGGGGGAAGAGAAAGGGAAGAGAAAGGGGGAAGAGGAGATTGACCGAGTGGAAAGGAGGTAAGGGGAATGACAGGAGGAAGGGTTGTGGTGAGGGGAAGGGGGATAAGGACAAGAAGGAGGGAAGGGGGACAGAGAGGTGAAGGGAGAGAGAAGCAGAGAGAGGGAAGGGAGAGGAGGAAGGAGAGGTAAGAGAAGGAAGGGGAAAGCAAAGGTGAAGGAAGGGAGAAGAAGGGGAGGGAAGGGAGATGGAAGGAGGAAGGGAGAAAGGAGGAGGAAAGGAAAAAAGAGAAAGCAGAGGAGAAGATAAAGAGAAGGATGGGTGAGGAAGGGAGAAAGAAGGGAGAAATAAGGAAAGAAGGGTGAGGAAGAGAAGAAAGGAGGAAGTAAGGGACAAGGAAGGGTGGGGAAGAGAAAGGAGGAGAAGCAAGGGAGAAGAAAGAGAGAAGGAAAAGTGAGGAAGAGAAAGAAAGGAGGAAGGTCGAAGAAAAGGGAGAAGGAAGGGAGAAACAAGGGAGACAAGGAATGAAGGAGTCCATATCTTCATACTAGCATAACATCGCCCATAAAGTGAGTGTTTTCTCCTCAGATACAGAAACAAAAGCGAAACGTTGTATAAAACATCGAGTTCTTCAACATTCTCAAAGACTCATGTTAAATTATTATCTAATGTGGAAATATGTGAAAATATCTAACTGGTTCATCTTATGTTACGATGTAAAGGTTTATGTCTCTTAAAGTTCATGACAGTAAGTTATTCTCTGTGGTGAGGTGAGAATATATGTAATTTATCTAATTTGGTATAAAAAAAATAATAATAATAATAATAATTTTCTAATGTGGCCTCCAGTCTCCCTCAATAGCCACACCTTCGCCACCATTTCATTACCTTAATATTAACTATCCTAATACATAAGTAGCTACACTGGCTGAGTTACTTAAGCCACATATCTATATAGCATTCAGTGACTGTTGCCTCATAGTCAATATCTGCAACTTTTTAAGGTTTTGGGGCCGATGCTCTCGTTCCCCTGAGGTAAAGCAATGCAGACCTAACCAGAGAGGACAGTCGACATCTCAACCAGGCAGCAACGTGGCTTCTGCTTCTGATCAGATAACACTCTGCCAGTCTTACACAGAAGCATCTTGCACTTGGTCCCATCCCGCCAGAGGTTGTCAACACCAGAGGAGTGAAGCTGCCTTGATCTGTATTCCCTCCCCCTCCCCTCCCTCCATCATCTACAGTCTATACTCCGCTGATCTCCCCCATCCCGTTTCCTCTACATCACTCCCCCCCTTCCCTTCCCTTTCTACCACTATTTCCCCTTATCTTCCCTTTTCATCACTCTCCCCTTCCCTTTCTACCACTCTTTCCTTATCTTCCCTCTCCACCACTTTCCCCATTCCTTCTTCCTTCAATCTCTCTCTCTCTAATTCCTTCCCTCCAATCCTCTCTCTCCCCCTCCCTTCCCTCCTCATTTCCCCCCTTGCTCCCTCACCCCCAAGCATCCAAATCAGGGAGGATCATGTTAAGATTTCAGGCACACGTTTCACTCTCATCGCTCCTGCTGATAAATTCAGAGACATAGAAATCCTTGTCAGCCTCGTCAGCATCGCCAGTGGTGTCATTAGTAGCGTCGTCAGCATCGTCAGTGGTGTCATTAATAGCGTCGTCAGCATCGCATCGTCAGCATCGCCAGTGGTGTCATTAGTAGCGTCGTCAGCATCGCCAGTGGTGTCGTGGTAGCGTCGTCAGCATCGCCAGTGGTGTCATTAGTAGCGTCGTCAGCATCGCCAGTGGTGTCATTGGTAGCGTCGTCAGCATCGCCAGTGGTGTCGTGGTAAGCGTCGTCGCATCGTCAGTGGTGTCATTAGTAGCGTCGTCAGCATCGCCCAGTGGTGTCGTGGTAGCGGCGTCAGCATCGTCGGTGTGTAGCGTCGTCAGCATCGCCAGTGGTGTCATTAGTAGCGTCGTCAGCATCGTCAGTGGTGTCATTAGTAGCGTCGTCAACATCGTCAGTAGTGTCATTCAGCAGCGTGTCGTAGCAGCGTCAGCATCGTCAGTGGTGTCATTAGTAGCGGCGTCAGCATCGTTAGTGGTGTCAATAGTAGCGTCGTCAGCATCGTCAGCATCGCCAGTGGTGTCATTAGTAGCGGCGTCAGCATCGTCAGTGGTGTCATTAGTAGCGGCGTCAGCATCGTCAGTGGTGTCATTAGTAGCAGCGTCAGCAGCGTCAGTAGTGTCATTAGTAGCGGCGTCAGCAGCGTCAGTAGTGTCATTAGTAGCGGCGTTTTGACCGTGTTAAAGAAACCACACCTAGCCAAGACACACCCGGGTGGTAATAATTGGGAAGCATTACCGACCGGCGACATGACCACGCACCTGGGCAAACACAGTTGTCCAGACCTGACCCAAGAGGGGTTACGGTCACAATTAACCAGAATTCTCACTGCCACGCGATTAGCTTAACCCGGCGACATGATCGTGTTACTCAAGAAGCTGCCCCCCAGCCAATACACCTGTCACCTGATCAGACACACCCAGATTAGTGACGACATCTTCCGGCTCGTGACTGTCAATATAAGAGCCTGCAGCTCCTTCCACGGGGCATTAGCATTCAGGTTATTATTGTAACAGGGAAGGGGCCGACAGCTCACTCACAGAGGGAGACTTCCCCAGCTAGCAGAGTCTCCCACAGGAGACAGAGTCCAGCAGCAGAGCTCTCTCTCTCTCTCTCTCTCGATGAAGAGTTTTACATATGCAAGTCAAAATTTCTCAATTGACAGGCACAATAGGCGCCCCTTATACACGAGCTACAACAACCAAATACTGAGATACGACCCAAGTGACATCTTAACGTTCACCATCAGCCAGCGACGGTAAGGTGTGGAACTACTTCACTCCCTATGTTTACTAAAAGATTAGATCACTTCTTTTAATGTGAATTCACACATTTTAGTGTGGTGGTCTGACCCCATACACTAATCGCATATACGGTGGCTCGGAGCAGTACACGCAGCTCGTCCCAAAGGAGCGGTTGATCGACCTGGTGCAGCATGCCGCCACAAGCCTTGGTGTAAGTAAGAGGTCCACCGGGCGAGAATAAATGCGCCCAGTGGAATTACGGTCTTCTGTTGTGCAATGTGCAGTGAATAGCACCTACCATGATCCCATCAAACTGGCACTTTACCAGTTGTGCTTTCTAAGAATGAAATTGATTACAAGACCAGGAAGGTCAACCCGGGATGAACTGCAACATATTGGAATTAGTCAGACAAACAGATCAACTCGCTCCTAAGTTTAAAAGAAACAAACATGACGACGAGTCACACAAAAAAATTTTATAGACTAAGAAACAAAGTAAAGACAATTAAAGAGAACAAAAGAAGAAGCTTTAACAATAAGATTAAGGAAAATAAAAGTAACCTCAAAAAGATCTGGACGCAACAAAACCCTTGGATACACTCGCAAACCAAAATAACATTCCAACGTAGTGTTAAACATTAATGATCAGCTGTCATGATGCATCTGAAGTTTCAAGCTATTTTAATTCCTTTATACAACAGTTGACTCGTCTTTAGATAAAAAAAAACTGCCGGTAGCCTCAGACAATTGCAGTGTGGGATCAGAAGCTAAATAATCCCACTACAGAAATAAAGGAATCACTCCAGACAGTCTTGAATTCCACGTGATGACAGAGGACTTTGTTCTGAAGGAGTTAGATAAACTGGACCCCTACACGAGCACAGGTATTGATAGCATCCAAGCCAGGTTTTTGAGGGACGGTGCCACTATATTAAAGACACCAATAACACATCTAATTAATCTCTCCATTAGCACCAATACTGTACCATGTGAAAGTAGTTTTGTCAGAGTAACATCTATCTATCTTTAAGAAAGGTTACAGGTCTGATGCAGGTAATTACAGGCCAGTCAGTATACCGTGTATTGTATCTAAAATTCAAAAGAGAACAGTGAATGGAAAGATATCTCATGGAGTATAATATTTTGTACTATTTCAAAATATCCAAGATGTATATTCATAATACACAAATACACAAACATACATACCTGACAAAAATAATCACAGGCACTTCTAGCCCCTAGTAGAGATAGTCCACAGCTGGTGTGTAGAAAAACACAAGCTATTCTGAAGTACTCCATTGCCATCTGAAGAATTCTTGAACGTTTGGTGTTTTTGTACGCCACGGTTTAGAACTGCAGGTGCGTGCTGAGTAGCTGCCACCATCTGTTTTCCCACGCATGTTTCGTGTGAACGGTCCCCACTTCATTAATTTCGTGAATGGGGAAAAAAACACGCTGTGTGATGCGGCCCACACTTCCACATGAAGCAGTCATGTTACAAAAATTAAGTTATAGTCTATTAATGACTATTTTAAAACCACACTTAAGCCTTTTTACTTCTTCTTGGTCACGTAAATATTCATTAAGACATGGCGACCTTCTATTAAACTTAAACATACATCACAGAGACGTAAACACATATAACCATCGTGATAACCTTGTATGGAGTTGTCACAGAAATAAACTTATAGGTCATTTTTCTCCTATAAGTCATCATAGAAAATGTGTGGAAACTGACTGAACAGAAACACATCATACTTGACGCCGCAGCCTATGATAATGAATATCGTAGGCCTGAAGGACCATTACGGCCAGTAAACATATGTGGTATGGCGTAATGACTTTGGAAAAAATCACAGTCTGAATAGGGAAAAGCCAGGCTCATAGATGCTGGTGTGGAAAATTATTTAAAAGCTCAATTAATAATGGCGTAAAGGAACTTAAAGTTCCAGAAGTTACTTGAGCTAATGATATACGCAATTCACAATCTAGAAAATCACTGGGTCAATATAATTTCCCAAGTGATTTTATACAGCAAACGTAACTTGATCCCGATCTTCAACACGGGAGGTAACGGCGACTTACTTAGTTAGCGGAGACGCAAGACTCCCAAGTAAGTACAAAAACAACGTTATCTGATATATAAAACTGACTTGAACATACCTGAGGTGTGATGTGTTGTGGTGTGTTACGGTCCCTCGAGGAGCTATTAACTTTCACTTACCTGGAAAAAACAATCAGGTTAACTCTCCATCCCACTCTACTCTTATGAAAAATTTAAAAGGTTAAGGAGAGAGCTGCCAGTCATACCATGTTTTATATTGGAACGAGCTCAAGGGTGTGTCTGTTTTAAAGTAAAAATGGTTATTAGGTGAGAGAGGATTAAATTATGACTATGAACCTACAGTAGTACCTTTAGAAGTGTTCTTACAAAACAGCAACAGTCTGTGGGGCTACGACGATTGGTGACAGAGACTAACCAAAAGCTAACTAAATCACTAGATGTGCAAGATCCTTATGTTTGCTTTAGTTGGTTTGTGCTGTCTGTCATTATCAGTGGCTTAGACCTTTAGCCTTCCTGGGGGAATTTTGATGTCAAGATCATGATGTATTAGCCCCTGTCAAACAGACAGTAATACTTATATAAATGTGGGCTACATGCAATGGGTTTATATAATTTCATCATCCACGTAACTAACCTGTGAACAGTGAGAAGTCATAACTATACGTACATGTGACAGTGTTTTTTCCACTGTTCGCCCCACACCTTGAATGCGTGGATCAGCAATTAAGTAGCCAGCATCTGGCAGCCTGTACCACTCTCTCACCCACGTCAAACTTGTGTTCACGAAGCTCGTTACACCTACCCTTCGTCCCTTACTAACACCCACAGCTCATAGTGTTAATTACAGTGATATCTTAGTTATTGTGCAATAGTTTATTTTCTTGATAAATGGAGAAAAGATCATTTGGGTTTCAAACTTAACCCATAAACATTTATGTATGTTACTTCTAGTGTACATTTAATACTGACTCTACAGAATCTTCATCAGTGATTACAACAGGTAAACGGAAGGTAACAATAAAGTTCTTAAGTAAAACCGTATATACTTAACATTCCTATGTTTTTTCTTTCTCTCTTATTAGATAAACATCTATGCATTACAAAAAACGTTTCTAAAAATATTCGGCCCCGCCCCCCCCCACCCAAAAAAAGGTGTCGAGATTCTCCTTAACCTTTACCAACAATTGTACTCTCCAACTAACAGAAACAACCCTGAAACTAACACTGTATTTAGTTAACACCCAAAATTAATACAAGACACTTGTTCATTAAGTCGTAATAGGAGCAGCAGAAATAGTACTCGCCTTGCCCTGGTGGTAGAGGAAGCCTTGGAGTCACCCGTCATGTCTTGGACCAGGGACCATCCTGCCTGAAACAACATTCATGAATGAGACCACAGTTCTGCTTTCATTACTCTAATTACAGTACATACAATTTCATTGATATTTAAAACCAAAATTTTGGTTCAAATATCAATAAAGTTGTCTGTACTGTATGGAAGGAAAGTCATGCTTGTTGTCATATATGATTTAACCATTAATGACGGCAGAGGAACTAACCAAACCTGACCTGGTTCACCTAATTAAAATTTATGATAAAGCTATTTGGTTAGGTTAGGTTTCCTTGGTTCAATGCTAAAAATATGTAAAGTGCCCATCCAAAATATTCACATGCATCAAATAGCTTATGTCGGATATGCAATAGTTTTTAAATTCTAGTTTACAATATTTCTTCTCTCACTCCACCAGCTGACTCGGTAAACATAGGAAGGGAGTGATGGATTATAGTTTCACAAAAGTTAATTTGATTCAAATCATATTTAAAACAATTTGACCTATTGTAAGGAAACTTCTACAGTACGTCCTTATGTTTTCACTGTCAGCGGATGAAGTGAGACGTCATAATGTAAACACACTGACGGCAAATTTGTTTGTTTCCCATTATAACAATATGACTATGTACTCCTCCAGGCAAGGGTTTCGACATGTTATGTGTGTTTTTTTCGTGGAGTGATTGATAAGAGTTTCTAGAGGAAAAGGTTACATCATACAGGTTTAGCAGTTGTTTGTGTTGTGTTGACTCGGCTCAAGGACTCAGTCGGGTACTATGGGATGATGGAGTACTCAATGTTAACTTTTTTATCCTCTTGAGGCCACAATATATAGAATACGTTAAGCCCATTGCGCCTTACATGATATTGTACTGTAACACCAGATAATTCAATAAAAACAATTTATATTATAGTCAGTAGTTTATTGACATCCAATTTTATATATCTGGGTATAATCTAAACAACACATTCATTATTTTACAGGAAAAAATAATTATTTGCCTATTTAAGAGAAAATACTCCCTTGGGTTCTTCAGTAAGAGCAATGGTGGTAGCTACATCCTTATCACCAGTTTCACACCATTTAATATGAACAAAACTATCGCAGAATGTCAACCAATGCACTTAATTAAAGCTTTTTCAAACAGGCTAATGTTATAGATTATTAAAACCTCTATTCAACAGTATGGCGATTTTCTATAATATTTTCAATGATTACTTGATACTTAAGTAAGAAAGTCAACCATAAATTTCAACACAGTAGACAAGATATAGTGTAATCAATTTAATGGTAGTTAACACTCTCCAGATCGCCTGAAATTTATTTAATGAGCCTGTTACTCTGTTTGGAGCCTGCAGAATGATCAGAAATGGCGGGGATAATTTTTTCCCGAGCGCTATTCGTGGCTAAGATAGTGTCAAATAATTATTCAAATGATGCCTTCCTATACAAAAGAGCTTGGGATATCACATGAACCCCCCCTCCCCACCAAATATAAAAGCCATTTTGGTGAGTAGTTAAAGTGAAAATGAGAGTTTACTGTTGATTCGTCTTTATGTTGTACCCACATCATTGCATCTGTCAGTATAAAAGGCTCATGGCAATAAGGAGTAAATAATGAGGAAGACGATAGTATAATCATAAAAAAATATAATGAAAAAGGTACTAGAATTACAGACTAAAAGGAAAAATGAATAGGGGTTAGACGCGCAGTGGCCAAAACGTTTAAATATTTTTTTCCTCCCTAGTTTTTTGTCAAATCATTTAAAAGTATTTTTTATGGCGGATTATTACTGTACACATACTAAGGAAGAGAAATAGACCAATTAGAAGTTTTGTGACAAAAAATAAAATTTTGGCAATAATATTTCCACTTACCACTCAGGCGAGGTGGGCCTCGGCATATGCACAACAATGGTGATGGCATTATGAATAAGTTCAAATAAGCACAATATATTCATTATAATTCACCATACCCATACCTCAACTGCACTACATTTCACTATCACTTATTATTTTCCAAGCTAGGCCTCAACTTGCTTTTGTTTGATATAGGCGACTATATAGTGAGTAGCCATTTCACCAAAGTCTCAAATACCAAAATTATTTCATTATCTAATTATAAATATTTCAATATTTCAATACATATCACTATCATTTCATGAGAATAAATATCGAGATTGTGGCGCAAATACCACGGTGGCCATTTTTAAATCACTCCTGGGACGGAGACGCACTGCTTACTGAGGCGGAAGCATTACTGGCATTTGTTGTCTGTTACCGTGTGGTCCACCGCACATAGACGGGTTACCACCAGTCCACCTTAAGGCTTGGTTCCGTGCAAGAGTGTGACGTGACATTAGTAGCGTTAAAATTTGAAGTAATTCGACCAGAAACTTTTAGAGAAAATTAAAAAAAAAACGCCATACTGGTGTGTCTGATCACGAGGCAAAAACTTCATTACATTAAATCAAAATGCCAGTTGTGAGTGTATGATACCGAGTGTTAAGTGGATAGTTATCAATTAATTATGGTAGAGGATAGGTAAATCAGTGACAATTTCTTATTATACTTAAAATACATAATTACATACCATAATAATAATAATAATAATATGACCGAGACGCAGGTCAGAACTTAACATAAGTATCTTTACTGAATCATCACACAAGTACAGGTAAAGTTTAACGTAATGTAAACACTTATACGAATGATTAAGGTGATTTCTGCTTACTGTATTAGCACCAAACCACATATGCAAAGATAATGATTCACTTCGGCTCTAGTAAGATTCCTATGTATTAGCGACAGAATCATAAAAGTAAATTAATATACAAAAGGCACGTTCGTCTAATCACTGGTAATCACTACACTTTTAATCGGTGCTTCACACTAAGTAGGTAGAGAGCTCTTAGAAACCACTCATTTCACACTATTATAACAGTATTATTATGATTAATATTATTCCAATTTTTAATATTTTTTTCCACCGAACGAGCCTAATCTTAAAACCAACAATACATTGATAGTTGTGTAGTCTTGAAACTGTACTGCACTTAAACGTTGGTCATCAATGAACTATTGAGCACAATATATGATGTTAAAAGGTGGTGTCTGCCAACAGTTACCAACTTGTAAATACAATGATGTTCTTTATATCACTACTAAAATGTAGCCTGTTAAAAAAAATAAAGTGCGTTGGCTACCTGTCTGCGAAGGGTGTAAATTCCCTTTAGTGGGCAAATAATTGTCTTTTACTGCTAAATAATAAACGTATTGCTTTCAGACATCATTCCTAGATATCTAAAGTTTGATTCAATAACCTACTGACTAAATATAAATTATTTCTTAATAATCTGGTGTTATCGCAGAATATCATGTAGAGTGCAATGGACTAAATAAGGTTAGGTGGGTTTCTCTGGTTGGTTAGGTCAGGTCCTATCTGGTTCATTATTATTCATTTGCAGCGCAAGTGTGTTGAATGAAAGTTACTCAGAATGCTTCGTCAGCACCGGCCCACAACAACCTCGCTGTACATTCTCATAGCTAACACATTAACCTCAACAAATACAGCCCGTGTTGACCACCACTTACCTCTTGATCTTATGTTCCTTCACCAACAATAACACTTTACTGTAGCACTTTACTGTAGCACTTTATAACACTTCTCTTCTTAACACTTTCTAGCATTTCACTGTGACAATTCGTACGTCATACCACGACAACCGCAACAACTAAACTGACTGTCGTAGTTCATGACAATGATTCATAAAACATCTCAAACAGGTGTCGGGGTTTCACGGGACTGGATGAGCAGCTCTCAATACTGTGAGAAGACGTCGCTTGTATATCCCTCTTTGAATTTACTAAATACATGTTTCGCTAATTTAGAACCCTTGTAGAAACTTTCGTGGTAACAAAATATTGTTTTCTACGGTATGATTCTCTTAATTATATGTTTCCATTATAATTTAATCTTGCTCTCACATTAGTGATTCCTGTATAGTCGCCAGGCATGATCAGCTCCACCTGCTGGGACACTCTCGGCAAATATACTAGGCGCCACACCAAACTGAACCAGAGAGCTCACAGGGGTCACTCCAGCTGTTCATTCTGATCGTCGAGGACTCGGACCAAAGAAGATTAGACAGTAGAGAAACTAGTGCATCATACACTTAACGTTCGGCCCCGACTGCCGCGCCATCTCTCGAGAAGCTCCCTGAACATAGAAAACGTACACGATGCTTTAAGAAAATTGATATAATTTTATCATAACTACTTTAAGGATTTATAGCACCACGTTCCCTCGTCATAGAGAACGGTGATGAGTCACCGATTATGGTTTATAGACAGAAATAAGGTAAATAAGACCATTGTTTGCTTATGTATATATTTATATATTTACTTATTGATGAACAATGATGTTCCTTAAATTAAATAAAAGAGGCAATACCATGTTGTACTTGTAGTAACATAAATAAGGTTACTTGGGTGGTAGATAAATACAGTATATGTTAAGAAAACACCAAAAGCAACCAGGCATGTAGACACTGGAGTTGTTTTTGCAAACTCCAAATCCTTGCCCGGTGTTTCCTGAGAAGCTTGGTTGCGGGACACATCTTTTTCATTCTTGAAGGAAATGGACAGATGCCGCTAAGTTTCCCTGGACACTTGGTAATATATATAACACCTACCAGGGGCGGATGCAGGGAGGGGGCCCTGGTGGTGCAGACCCCCCCCCCTTTTCATCAGAAAATTCCAATAATTTTTCTTAACGCAATATTGTGCACTGACATTTTTGTATAGTAAAAAGTAATTACTATTAACATTCAGAATACCTCCTAATATCCAGTGCACATGGCTACAAGACGGCCTCAAACCCCGCAGCTGGGTGGACTAGCTGCCCTCTCCAAGCTCCCTCACCCACAACTACTTGGACCTCCCTCCTTTTTTATATTCCTGGATCCGCCCCTGCTTACTTGTGATTGGCTTATAACTGGTGAACCACAATAATTCGTTATATACGTATAACAACACAAAACCTCATTTTATAATAACCACATATAATAGAACTGCAAGAATGAATAGGTTATATATATATATATATATCAACGTTACAAAGTTCAGGTAACTAACGTCACCTTTGTCACCTGTACAGACACACGGGCGAGGGGGCGAGGGTTCACCTGACACCCACAGCGAAGGATGACCGTCGCTTTATAACACAGTGGGTGAGTTATGATGTCAACCCAGGGGTGAGCTGACCTGCTGGGTGGAGCTGTGCGTGACACACCTCTTTCTCAGCTGTGTATGGCCAGGTACCAAGACTCACCTGCAGAAGACCTTCGGGTGTTGCCGAGACTACAGAGGCAAGACTCCTCCTTCATGTATCTGGTGTTCTACAAGACGACCTCTAGCGGCCTTTGGTTGTAGTCAGGAATAAGGACTATATTCTCGTCATCTTTTTCTTTAGGTTAGGTTATTTAAATAGATGTTCTTAGTTCACCCTCAGTCACACATAAGTCAGGGGAACAGGCTGTGAACTGTAGCCTGAAGAAGATCAGTTAAATTAACGAAAGTGAGATCTGTTTTGGGATGTGAAGTCATCCTCACCTTCACACTCGCCCTTTGGAATTTATTGTGGTGTGGTGGAGGATTAAACAGTATTCTGAGCCGTAATAGTTTAGCGTTATGGTCCCTTGGAGTTTGTTGTGGCGTGGCGGAGAGACGGCTAAGTTTCGCGGCAGTGTTGTAGTTTTAATGTACGACTGCACTGGGAGAAAAATTCCTCCATTAGTAATATGAAGGAACTTTAAAGCAGGGCGTAAGTCATCCTGGGAAACAAACACATAAGTTATAAAAGAAAGAGAATTTGTTATTGTGTGTGTAGGAGAGAGAGAGAGAGAGAGAGAGAGAGAGAGAGAGAGAGAGAGAGAGAGAGAGAGATAAAGAGAAAACAGAGAGACAGACAAACAGACATAGGAGTAAGAGAGAGTGAAGGAAGGGTGAGCAAATAAGAGAGAGAGAGAGAAAGAGCAAATAACAGAAAATTAATAGACAACCAAAAGGCGAAAGAGAAAGGAAGAGAACAAAAGAGAAAATGAAACAGAGAGACAAACATTATGCTAAAGAGGTTTGAGAGAAAGAGACAAGACAAAAATAAATATAGAGAGAGGGACGAGAAGAGAGATACTCAAAAGGACATAGAGAGAAAGAGAGATAGTGAAATAAAAGGAGACAGAGAAGATGATAGAGAATTCGAGAGAAAGAAAAAGAGATTGAAACACATACAAACAGCGAAAGAGACAAATAGGAGTCGTCTTAGCAGAGGTGACTATGACAAAGTACCTCAAAAAATACATTAATCAGCTGTGAGGAAGGAAAGGGGAAACAGGTAAACGGCGCCAACTACAAGGCGTTCTCCTGTGGCCGAGATATGATTCACAAGGGCTCACACGATCAAGAGACCTCGTAAGTATTAGTGTGTGTGTATGTATATGTCCTTATAGATACATTGAGACTCTACCTTAACAAGATACATATACACACACATACATATAAATACATTCACACACTGCAGTGGTCCCCTGGGGTGCCTAAAGTTCAGGTGGTCCCCTGGGGTGCCTAAAGTTCAGGTGGTCCCCTGGGGTGCCTAAAGTTCAGGTGGTCCCCTGGGGTGCCTAAAGTTCAGGTGGTCCCCTGGGGTGCCCTAAGTTCAGGTGGTCCCCTGGGGTGCCTAAAGTTCAGGTGGTCCCCTGGGGTGCCTAAAGTTCAGGTGGTCCCTGGGGCGCCTAAAGTTCAGGTGGTCCCCTGGGGCGCCCTAAACTAGGTGGTCCCTGGGGCGCCTAAAGTTCAGGTGGTCCCTGGGGCGCCTAAAGTTCAGGTGGTCCCTGGGGTGCCTAAAGTTCAGGTGGTCCCCTGGGGTGCCTAAAGTTCAGGTGGTCCCCTGGGGTGCCTAAAGTTCAGGTGGTCCCCTGGGGTGCCTAAAGTTCAGGTGGTCCCCTGGGGTGCCTAAAGTTCAGGTGGTCCCCTGGGTGCCTAAAGTTCAGGTGGTCCCTGGGGTGCCTAAAGTTCAGGTGGTCCCCCTGGGTGCCTAAAGTTCAGGTGGTCCCCTGGGGTGCCTAAAGTTCAGGTGGTCCCCTGGGGTGCCTAAGTTCAGGTGGTCCCCCTGGGGTGCCTAAAGTTCAGGTGGTCCCCTGGGGTGCCTAAAGTTCAGGTGGTCCCCTGGGGTGCCTAAAGTTCAGGTGGTCCCTGGGGTGCCTAAAGTTCAGTGGTCCCCTGGGGTGCCTAAAGTTCAGGTGGTCCCCTGGGGTGCCTAAAGTTCAGGTGGTCCCCTGGGTGCCTAAAGTTCAGGTGGTCCCCTGGGGTGCCTAAAGTTCAGGTGGTCCCCTGGGGTGCCTAAAGTTCAGGTGGTCCCCTGGGGTGCCTAAAGTTCAGGTGGTCCCCTGGGGTGCCTAAAGTTCAGGTGGTCCCCTGGGGTGCCTAAAGTTCAGGTGGTCCCCTGGGGTGCCTAAAGTTCAGGTGGTCCCCTGGGGTGCCTAAAGTTCAGGTGGTCCCCTGGGGTGCCTAAAGTTCAGGTGGTCCCCTGGGGTGCCTAAAGTTCAGGTGGTCCCCTGGGGTGCCTAAAGTTCAGGTGGTCCTAAGGGTGCCTAAAGTTCAGGTGGTCCCTGGGGTGCCTAAAGTTCAGGTGGTCCCTGGGGTGCTAAAGTTCAGGTGGTCCCCTGGGGTGCCTAAAGTTCAGGTGGTCCCCTGGGGTGCCTAAAGTTCAGGTGGTCCCCTGGGTGCCTAAAGTTCAGGTGGTCCCTGGGGTGCCTAAAGTTCAGGTGGTCCCTGGGGTGCCTAAAGTTCAGGTGGTCCCCTGGGGTGCCTAAAGTTCAGGTGGTCCCTGGGTGCCTAAAGTTCAGGTGGTCCCTGGGGTGCCTAAAGTTCAGGTGGTCCCCTGGGGTGCCTAAAGTTCAGGTGGTCCCCTGGGGTGCCTAAAGTTCAGGTGGTCCTGGGGTGCCTAAAGTTCAGGTGGTCCCTGGGGTGCCTAAAGTTCAGGTGGTCCTGGGGTGCCT